>NC_141877.1:30827878-30979393 GCF_056163025.1 Triticum urartu
TGCTTTGGTGGCCATTACGACCGATTACCCTGGGCTACTTCCAGCCTCACAGGTGACTGAGACTGAAATCCCAGTACTTCGAAAAGGGATCCGTCCTTGCGTGTTTTTGATTGCCGTATAACAGCCGTATTTTGCAGGGGGGTCCCCGAGGCGGAAGGCCGAGCCTGCGGCGACTAGCCAACAAGGGGCCGCGAGACCAGGCAGGCTGAAAAGACCCGCAGTCCGGATTGAGACACCGGCGCAGCGGTACGGTGCGCCATCTTTATTACAAGACGTTATTCTTAGAGGCATATTAACGCCCATGCCTTCTTTTCAGGAAAAAGAGCGCTCGCCAGACTATACCCGGAGAGGCTACTAATCGCGCCTTCACCAGCCAGGCTCCAAGGCCGGTTTCGGAGGTGGGAATGAATACGAGGCATGCGCTGGGCGCTCCTCCGACAGAGGATGCGGATAAACTGTCTGCCACCAATTCCGAGGTGGAAAGTGCCATGAACCACAGGCGTCACCGGACTATTCTTCGTGACGCTTGTTTCTTCCAAGAGGCATTGGATGCCTTCAATTCGGGAGATGCGTACCTCCGTTCCGCTCAAAATGGTCTAGCCAGAGCCACGGAGCAGTATGTAAAAGACATACGGGTGAGAAAATTTGGTGATTATATATATATATATATATCAGTAGCCCCTAAGACTTGAAACAGTTAGAATAACTGATTTAAGGATCATTTGTTATGCAGGTTCTTACCGAAAAGAATACTCAACTGTCCTAGGAGCTGGAAGAGTGCAGAGCCCAACTTCAGGCCGCACTGGCCGCGGCGGGGGAGCCCAAAGAGACCCCCTCTGGTAATATATCCTTTGAATGATAAGTGTCATATAGGATGCGGCGTATATGCAGATCTGATGATAAAATTGCAGATGGCGCTGGAGTAAATCCGGATAACCAACAGCTCCTACGCCAGCTGAAGGCCGGTGAGAGCGTGCTTACGAGGGTGAGGCAGGAGAAGAATGATCTCCTAGATGCCAACACCAAGTTGGGCGTGGAACTAAAAGATGTTCATGCCCAACTGTCGGACTCTGTTAAGGAGAATCGGCGGCTTCGACGCGGCATATTTAGTAAGTGCTTGAATGAACTTTGAAAAAGAGTTCGGCGAGGAAGCTGGCTGACAAAGTTATGTCTGTAGGTATGCTAACAGGTTGTCCTGCCGAGGAAATGCCTGGTTCAACGGGTGACCTTCTTCCCGAGCTCTCACAGCTGCACGAACGAGTTCGGCAGGTGATGCAAGGCATCGCCCAGGCCTTGTGGCCATCCGTCTCCATACCCGAAGGCCTTGGAGAGCTTGCAGAAAAGCTGAAGGGAGCGCGGCGGCGCTTCCGATTATGGAAGATATCAGCCTGCCGTCAGGGCACCAGGGAAGCCTGGGCAATGGTGAAGACACGGTACACGAAGGCTGACCCGAACCACATGGCCGAAGTCGGACCTGTGGGGCCTGATGGGAAGGAGATCCTTGTGAGCTTAGTGTACGACCAAGTAGAATTGGCCGCAAAGTATTCCCAACAGGACTGTAGACTAGACAGCCTACTGGATGGTATTGAAGAGGAATTCAACCAGTCAAATTGACTATGTAATTTAAATTGACATGTATAATGCCTTCTAGCCGGATTGTAGATCGTTTGTCGTGGCGGACCTTTTCGCTTCAACCTCGGGACCCGACGGTCCGGAGTGTATCCGAATACCCTCTCGGTTATGTAAGAACCGGGGCATGCATGGAGACCAGGCATAGGGGTCATTAGTGCTTTATCAGACAAGTGCCCAAGTAGTTATGTTATATTACATGGGTAGTAAGAAACATCTTCCAGGGAGAATAGTTCCGTTAAGGGTTCCTTTCCCTGGGTAAGCATGCCCTAAAGTGCAAGTCTGGACTGCGATAAAAAGCACAGAAAAAGCATATGGGGGCAGATATGGATAATAAATAAAAGTCATATTTTGTTCACCGACCGAATATTCCCTTAAGAACGCTAGCTTTCAGCTTCACCCAGTCTGAGGTACACATCCGGCTGACCCGGTGGTAACAATCGCAGAGGTGCTCCCCTTATGCCCTAGCCGAATTAATGTGAATGTAGGGAATAAATACAAGAGCCAGGCAACCTAGCTTGGCCAAAACTTAAGTCATATCGATGCATATAATGGTGAAAAAAAGGTACATACAGAAGTATAACACATGTGTTGGGCGTGAGGCCCAGGTAAATAATTTAAGCTTCTGTGAAAGAAGCCCCCATGTATGGAGAGTGCGGCTAGCGCATCTGTAATGTACAAGTGAGGCACAAGGTGACCCTTGAAGGCCTGGAGAAATAATAAGAAAAAGAAAGAAAGGGAAACAAGACAGATGATGCATATGCAGAAAATGGACAAAGGGAGGGGACTAACATAGAGTCCGGTGCTAGGCGTAGAATCTTCGAAGCCTGGCTGCGTTCCATGGGTTCGGCTCGAGTCGACTAGTCGATGCATCCCGTAGTCGGTATGCTCCACCGGTCAGAACTTGGTCGATAATGAAGGGACCTTCCCATTTGGGCTCGAGCTTGTTCTTTTTCTTATCCGGCAGTCATAGAACTAGTTCGCCAACGTTATAAGTTTTGGCCCGTACTTCTCTACTTTGGTATCTGCGAGCCTGTTGCTGGTAAAATGCAGAATGGGCTTTGGCTACGTCGCGCTCTTCCTCCAAGGTGTCCAGACTGTCCTGCCGATCGAGCTCGGCTTCTCTTTCTTCATACATGCGCACTCGAGGTGAGTCATGAATTATGTCACAGGGCAAGACTGCCTCTGCGCCGTACACCATAAAAAACGGTGTATATCTGGTACTACGATTCGGCGTGGTCCGCAGCCCCCAGAGTACGGAGTCGAGCTCCTCTACCCAGTGCGTGTCAGACTCCGTTAAGGAACGCACTAATCTGGGTTTAATGCCACTCATTATAAGACCGTTTGCTCGTTCGACTTGACCGTTGGTTTGTGGGTGATAGACTGAAGCATAATCGAGCTTGATGCCCATTTTGCTGCACCAGAGTTTTACCTCGTCGGCCGTGAAGTTCGTGCCGTTATCAATGATGATGCTGTGGGGGAGGCCGTAACGGTGTATAACCCCGGATATGAAATCTATCACCGGTCCGGATTCGGATGTTTTAACCGGTTTAGCCTCTATCCATTTGGTGAATTTATCCACCATGACCAATAAGTATTTTTTTTCTTGTGGGTTCCCCCTTGTCGGTGTCAAAACCGGCGAATCTCGGGTAGGGGGTCCCGAACTGTGCGTCTAGGCTGGATGGTAACAGGAGGCAGGGGACACGATGTTTTACCCAGGTTCGGGCCCTCTTGATGGAGGTAAAACCCTACGTCCTGCTTGATTAATATTGATGATATGGGTAGTACAAGAGTAGGTCTACCACGAGATCAGAGAGGCTAAACCCTAGAAGCTAGCCTATGGTATGATTGTATGTTGTGATTGTTTTCCTACGGACTAAAACCCTTCGGTTTATATAGACACCGGAGAGGGTTAGGGTTACACAATGTCGGTTACAAAGGAGGAGATATCCATATCCGTATTGCCTAGCTTGCCTTCCACGCCAAGTAGAGTCCCATCCGGACACGAGAAAAGTCTTCAATCTTGTATCTTCATAGTCTAACAGTTCGGCCAATGGAGATAGTCCGGCTGTCCAGAGACCCCCTAATCCAGGACTCCCTCAGTAGCCCCTGAACCAGGCTTCAATGACGATGATTCCGGCGCGCAGTATTGTCTTCGGCATTGCAAGGTGGGTTCCTTCTCCGAATACATCACATAAGAATTTGAATATGAGGATAGTGTCCGACCCTACAAAATAAGTTCCACATACCGCCATAGAGAGAATAATATTTTCGCAATTCCAATTTGCTGACTTGTTTTGGCAGCATGACGTTATGTCATGGCCCGGTGATTATTCGAACCGTTTTTCTTCAACCAGCTCCACACATAACACGAGGCGGTTTCTTGACACGTCTTATCAAAGCAGAGATCGTGTCCCCTTATTACGGGATTCTCATTAATGCGGTCGTGGGTAACCCAACCGTGTCTAGGACTCCTAGATTATAGGCAAGTCCTGAACGACTACGGAGAGGACGCTTGATATTCACCCTCTTTATAAAGGGACAATGTTTTCGCTTTTTCCCTCTCGTGCTCAATCAAACCCTTCCCCCGCCTCGAGTTCCAACACCCAAAGCCCAGGTTAGGTGCTCCAGATCTTCAATCATGTCCGGATCCAGCCTTCAAGGCCGATGGATTCCCTCCTCCATGACGGAAGAGGACATCAAGAAGTTGAGGGAGGCCAGATACCTGACTACCGAGGTTTCGCATCGGCTTCCTGCTCGAGGGTAGGTCGTCCCTACTCCCGAACCCAACGAGAACGTCGTGTTCGTCTCCCACTTCCTCCGATGCCTAGGCCTCACTCTGGATCCCTTCGTCAGGGGTTTGATGTTCTATTACAGGCTAGATTTCCACGATCTAGCTCCGGACTCCTTTCTCCACATCTCGACATTTATTGTCGTGTGTGAGGCCTTCCTCCGCATTACCCCTCACTTCGGCCTGTGGCTCAAGACCTTTGAAGTGAAGCAAAAGATGATCGAGGGGCAACATGCAGCGTGCAGAGGTGCATCAATAGGCAAGATGGCAGGAGCTCCCTGGCCGAAAGGTTCCTTTCCAGAGGTGTCCAAATTATGGCAACGAGAGTGGTTTTACATCACAGCTCACAGAAGTGCCAAGTGGGCGGCTGCCCCCACTTTCCGCTCGGGCCCCCCACCACGACTAATGTCATGGATTAGCAGAGGTCTGAGCTGGGGTCCAGCCAAGGATGTGCCTATACTGCAAAGCCGCATTCGAGATCTCTTCGAGGGAGATTTTAATTTGGTCGTGGTAATACAAGTTATGTTGGTTCGTCAAGTCCAGCCTTGCAAACGCCGGCCCCTTCGCTTGTGGGAGTTCAACCCAGAAGGATCGCGTGCCATTCAAAGTTTCCTCGGCCTGACGCATGAGGAGATGTACAAGTCATACTTCGGACCTCAAATAGAGTGTCCGGATGCTATTGAGGACGTGGGCCTGAGCAGTAACCGTGCAACCGAACAAGTAAGAAATTCTCTAGCCGAACACATTGTCCTTTATTCATCATGAAGTTATTTCTGAGAGATCGCTCTTTGACCAGGACTGGCTAACAAAGGTGAAGATGATTCAGTGTTCGGCCCCCCTCCCTAAGGGTTTGGAAAATCCGGTATTGGAAAAGATGCTCGAGCTTGCACCTTGCCCGGATCCCTCGAAGGAAGATACAGGGGGGAATAATATGGGCGGAAGCGGGCCCCCATCGCTGCCAGTTCCAACCGAGGGAATGAGCGCCTCCTTAAAGGAGGATAACCGGGGGAGGAAGAGGACTGCTTCCGAGGATCCGGAAGCCAAGGCCTCCAAACGAGAGAAGAAGTCTCCAACAGAGGGTCCTGCCTCGGGGGGTGCTCTTGCAGCACAAAGTCCGCGGGGGGATCAGCCCTCCAACGAGTCGTAAGTGATCCAAAAAATGTTTTAATAGTGAAGGTATACTATCTTTCTTCTGAGAAAATAACCTCCGCATATATCTTGCAGTTCGGGTCTTAGCCCTTCTCAGCTGAGCTTGTCTTCGGGGGATCTTCTTCTGGAGATGATGGAAAGCGAAACGCCTCCCCCAGACTCCTCCGCTCAAGAATCGGGCGACCTCGAAGTGTCGTCACGGAGGGCTTCTCAGGATCCGGTGAGGCCAGAAGATAATCCCATAGACCCCCGAAGTCCCCAACGTCCGGCTCTCGAAGAGAGCAAACAAAAGAGTCCGGCACCGTCTGGTATGTGGCCGGACGTTCTGAGGGAGTTGTTGGGGCGAGTGGCCATCTCAGAAGAACACCGTACACTAATGGGTACGGTGATGGAAAGAATTTCGTCCGCCGAAAGCGGATTACATGAAGCCTTTATGAGTCTACTGACAGGCTTTGAGATACGTGAGATAATATGTGATAGTACCGCACATGTTAGGTGTGCTCTGTGTAGATAGTAGCCCCTGAGACTCTGGTTGTCGTCGGGAACGGCGGCGAACAGAGGATCATAGTCCTAGGCAATAACCAGACTGCCTTTATGTGCAGGTGGTGGAAGCTCCGGTGGCTAGCCGGACTAGTGAGTTTGCCGAATTAAAACGGCAACTGGATGCGGCAAACGCCGACATCGAGCTTGTTAGCAAGCGGCTTGACGAATCACATGGTAAGTAATGTTTTCTGGTGAATGTCACACAGTAAGAGCGGCATGATCCCAGTATCTTTAATATGTTGTGACTGCAGACGGAGCTGCCATCATGGAGACCCTTCGGGCGGAACTCGCCCGAGCCAAGGAACAAGCGAGGGTTAGTAATGCGACTGCTTTGAAGGCGGCCGAAGAGTTAAGAGCCAAGAAGGCCGCCCATTGCGAAAGCAAAGAAAAGATGGCCAAGATGGCCGTAGAATTAAAAGGCACTGCCGACCGTTGCCAGTTCCTTGAAGAAGAGAACCGAGTGAAGGTAGCGGACCTTGAGAAGCCCACTATGGCGACCAAAGACAGTCGCTCTGCTATGAGGGCGAAGGAGGAGTTGCGCGAAGCCGGGGATATTGCGGCTGGGAAGCCCTTTCTGCTGCGGAGGAAGTTCAGAGATCTGCGGTATGCCCCTCTGGATCGGCTGTGGAGTTCAGCAAACGCATATATGGACTTGGCGGCGAGCGATGTCGATGCGGTCGAATACTTCCAAGATCAATCGGATCGTGAAGTGGACAAGCTATTCTGGTCGCAATTCAACGTTCCAGAGCGTCTGCTTCCCTTGACTGATCAGCTAGCCGAATGGGATGAACTTAATAGGTTGTCCAGACTCGCCATGAGGTCTGTTGTAGATCATTTGTGGCCGGAGAAGCCGAAGCCGAACAACTATTTCAGCTTAGTGCAGCAGTTCCTTGGTGCGGTGCCGCGCATCAACGCCATGAAGAGGTCAGCGTGCATAGAAGGCTCGCGGATGGCCTTTGCCCGTGTCAAGGCATACTGGGCGGAGATGGATGCTACCACTGTTGCGGCGCAAGGTTCGGCCATAGGCCGAGTAGCTGCCGATCACTATTTTGAAGAGGTTCTTGAGGGTGCTCGTTCGATAGAGTCCCAATGCTCGAAGAATATTATGTTTGAATGACATGTATTCCCATTGTAAACACAATGTTTTTATAAAATATAGTAAGGCTGTATTTATACTTTTGCCGGAAAGTAATGTGATGCCTCTTGTGCAGCCGTTTGCGTATATATGTATATAATCTAAAAGATTGGAGTCGTCGGCTTCAACCCCCACGCATATAATGCCGAGGTGCTCACAAAAAACGTGTGTTCACACTTAACCCAACGTCTTGGTCCTATTAAGGAGGTGATAGCGCAGCGAACGAGGCAAACGGACTATAATGCTTTAACACTTTCGCTTAGCCATAGGAGTTTGACAGTGGGGCTACTAGATAGCCCCTGGTGGCTCCGCACTCTCCCGATCTCGGGGTGCGTACATGCCTGGCCGGAAAACGGCCCTTCATTAAGGCGGAGGAATTCTAACATTCCGATAGGTCATCGAGTGGTTGACCAGTCTCACGCTATATCATGACAGTCAGTTTTCGGCTTTCTCTACTGAGGTGCTCGTCCGGATGAACCAGTGCACAATCGCAGTAGTTCTCCTAGTGCTGCCTTAGCCGATAAAGCGGAACGTAAGGCACCAAAACACAGGAGCCAGGCAAACCCAACATTTGACCAAAGACAATGATTCGGAGCTGATGCATATAAGGCCAAACTCGCGACGCCGAACACTCCCTAAGGTATTCAGTCTTTATGGTATAAATTGGGCCTAAATAGTGCCCTTTGTAAGAAGCCCCTTGTATCCAGGTACGTGCAATATTCTAACATGGCCACATGCCAAGACGTCAGCATCCTTCTCAATTGTATTGAGAATTCGAGGGATGTGTATCAACAAGAGACAGTAAAAAAGGTTTACGCAGGGTCTTAATCTAAAAAGAATCCTTGGAGCAGGTCCCTGCTGCACGTCTGCGCCTGTGTCTCCGTTGTGCCGTATCCTGGACGGGTGTAGCACGATGATCATCTGTAAAAGAGAGGGACTTTGGTGAAAAAGTTGTCGTGCAAAAAGGTGGTTTTTTAAAGCGACCATGTATAACTAGAAATGAGTAGAAATTGCCACTTGTCTGCGCGTGTTGAGCCCCTTGTATTTGTAATAGGGGTGTGGCCATCAATCCGGTACAAATTACATATAGCAGCACTGGGCTCGTCTAACCGCGTCCGTGGTCTTGACGACCTATCAAATGCTTTAGTTGGTGAGGCCATTTTTAGTGTGCGGCTGCCAAGGCAGTCGCATTCTCTTCGGTGCGCAAAGATCGCTTAATACTTCCGTTCACTGTAATGATGCCGCGTGGACCGGGCATCTTGAGCGTCAGGGAAGTATTGCATTAAAGCGAGCAAAAGCTTCGCGTCCAAGTAGTGCTTGATAGCCACTTTGGAATGGAGCGATGTGGAAGGTTAAATGTTCGCTACGGAAGTTATCGGGGAAGCCGAATATAACCTTTAGTAGCAGGGAGCCCGTGCAATGAGCCCCTGGGCCTGGCGTTACTCCTTTAAAGGTAGTATTGCTATGGCAAATTTTCGTTGGGTCTATCCCCATTTCGCGGATTGTATCCTGGTATATCAGGTTTATACTGCTGCCACCGTCCATCAGGACTCGTGTGAAGTGGTATCCGTCAATTATTGGGTCTAATACCAGGGCAGCCCATCCTGCACACCGGATACTTGCTGAGTAATCACGATGGTCGAAAGTGATCGGTTGAGATGACCAGTGGCAGGACTCCGCGGTGATATGCCTTTGGGCATATTTTTCTGGGAGTGCTGTTTTGTTTCTCCCCTTGATCACGTGTAACACGTTTACTGTTTTGACTTCTGGTGGAAATTTCTTTTGTTCCCCAGTGTCTTGCTCGAGAGGCTCATCCTCATCTTCGCTTGGTGTATCCTCCCCCTTGTGTACGGCGTTGAGATTGCCGGACTGCTTGAAGACCCAACATTCTCTCTGGGTATGATTAGCGGGTTTACCAGGGATGCTATGGATCTGACATATTTGGTCCAGAATTTTTTTAGGCTGGACAGTTCGTCTCTGGCACCTTTAGAGGGCGGCTTTTGCTGACCTGGCCGAGAGCTTTTGAATCCGACGTTTACTGACGTGCTCTTCGTGTTGTCTTCTTTATTCCGGCGTTTGTTATTGCTGTTGCGCCGTGATTTCCTGTTTCCATCTCTAACTTCAAATGTACTGGGGTCGCTGGTGCTGCATCTGGCTAGCCAGCTATCCTCACCCACGCAAAAGCGGGTCATGAGGCTTGTTAATGCTGCCATTGTTCTCGGCTTTTCTTGGCTGAGGTGTCTGGCAAGCCATTCATCACGGACGCTATGCTTAAAAGCTACCAAGGCTTCGGTGTCCAGACAGTCGACAATTTGGTTCTTTTTAGTAAGAAACCTGTTCCAAAGCTTTCGGGCTGACTCTCCGGGCTATTGAGTTATATGACTCATATCATCCGCGTCTGGAGGTCGGACATAAGTCCCTTGAAAATTTGCTCGAAAAGTGTCTTCGAGCTCTTCCCAGCTTCCAATGGAGTTTTCAGGGAGGCTTTTAAGCCAGTGACAAGTTGGCCCTTTGAGCTTGAGGGGTAAGTACTTGATGGCGTGGAGATCATCTCCTCGAGCCATATGGATATGGAGGATATAGTCCTCAATCCAGACACCAGGGTCTCGTTCCGTCATATGCCTCTATGTTTACGGGTTTCAATCCCTCTGGAAATTCATGGTCCAGCACCTCATCGGTGAAACATAGGGGGTGTGCGGCACCCTTGTATCTGGGTGTACCGCATTGTTCGGATGTTTGTTGTGTTACATCGTATGCTGGGGCGCGCTTTCGTGGTCCATAGATGGATCTGGTTGCGTCGTCCTTTTGGTGCGAGCCCTCGCATGGATCGTGTATTGGCTTGTGAGTGGCGTTGTTTGCCGCTCTATGTTGGCCGTGAGGTCGTCTATCCGGCCAGGTGGCCATTTTGATTTTTGGTTGTGGGGGGTCTGAGGCCTCCTCATCGAATTCAGGTAGCAACTTCCACTTGGGGTAGCTCTTGGTGGGGCGATTGCCGCCGTACTTCGCTGCTGTGTTGAGTACTTTACTCCATCTGATTTGGAGTGTGTCCTGCGCAGCCTTGAGCCTTTGCTTCTGCTTTTTCAGACTCCTCGCGGTGGCAACAAGCCTTTGGCGGGCATTCTGCTGCTCCGGGTGCCTGTCCGGCGTTATGTCGTCCGGACTATTATCTTTGACAGAATTGGTTTGTTCGGTTTGATTCTCCGTATTGCCGTGGTCCGGCAGTGGTTCCCCCTGCTCCAACGCTGGGTCTATATGACCGTTATTTCTGCCGAGGCAGGATTTGGGGCGGCGCTTGCGCCGCCGCTTTGACTGCTTCTCGAGGGAACAAGCCTTCGATGCGTCCTTCCGTTCCTCATCGTCGTCTTCTTATGGTGTGTCCACTATGTATACATCATATGATGAGGTGGACGTCCAGCGCCCTGTGGGCGGTGGTTCCTCTTCGCCTCCCGCATCGTCGTCCATACCGTCGATGTCTTCGGAGTCGAAGTCGACCATGTTGGTTGAGTCATCGACAGTGGCTATTAAGTGGGTGGTGGGTGGGCGTCGAATTTCTTCGTCGTCCGCATCCCAATCCTGTTGTCCATAATCCGGCCAGGGCTCTCCTGACAAATAGAGAGACCTTAGTGAATTCAGAATGTCGCCGAAGGGCGAGTGCTGAAATATATCCGCGGCGGTGAATTCCATGATCAGCGCCCAATCGGATTCAATTGGCAGGGGCATGTGCGGTTCGGAGTCAGAAAAAGAGTCCGGCACCTTGGAGTCACAGGCTGCGCAGAGGATTATGCTGGTGTTCGGCTCGATCGCCATTGAGACTGCAGCCCCTGAGGCGGTGTCTAACCACCCATCCTCGATTGGCGCAGTTGGCTCCGAGCTAAGGGTCGGAGCTGATGCAGGCGCGGCCTCTGGGGTACTGTTCGGCGGCAGAGCTAGGTCATAGCCGTCATGACAGTGCGGCGCATCCGGCTGCAGCTCGAATCCATCGAAGATCAAGTCTCCGCGGATGTCGGTCGTGTAGTTCAAACTTCCAAATCTAAACTGACGGTCAGGGGCGTAGCTTTCAATCTGCTCCAGATGGCCAAGCGAATTAGCCCGCAGTGCAAAGCTGCCGAATATGAAGATCTGTCCGGGGAGAAAAGTCTCACCCTGGACCGCATCACTATCGATGATAGTAGGAGCCATCAAGCCTAACGGCGATGACACAGAGGAACTCTCAATGAAAGCAGCAATGTCGGTGTCAAAACTGGCGGATCTCGGGTAGGGGGTCCCGAACTGTGCGTCTAGGCCGGATGGTAACAGGAGGCAGGGGACACGATGTTTTACCCAGGTTCGGGCTCTCTTGATGCAGGTAAAACCCTACGTCCTGCTTGATTAATATTGATGATATGGGTAGTACTAGAGTAGATCTACCACGAGATCAGAGAGGCTAAACCCTAGAAGATAGCCTATGGTATGATTGTATGTTGTGATTGTTGTCCTACGGACTAAAACCCTTCGGTTTATATAGACACCGCAGAGGGTTAGGGTTACACAAGGTCGGTTACAAAGGAGGTGATATCCATATCCGTATTGCCTAGCTTGCCTCCCACGCCAAGTAGAGTCCCATCCGGACACGAGACGAAGTCTTCAATCTTGTATCTTCATAGTCTAACAGTCTGGCCAATGGAGATAGTCCGGCTGTCTGGAGACCCCCTAATCCAGGACTCGCTCACCCCTTTAAGGGGTCCAACCATGTCAAGCCCCCAGACCGCGAAGGGCCATGTAATGGGGATTGTTTGGAGGGCGGTGGGTGGCATGTGGCTTTGATTTGCAAAGAGCTGGCAACCGGCGCAACGTTGGACCAAGTCCTGTGCATCTGCCCGGGCCATTGGCCAATAGAATCCTGTACGAAAGGTGTCGGTGTCAAAACCGGTGGATCTCTGGTAGGGGGTCCCGAACTGTGCGTCTAGGCCGGATGGTAACAGGAGGCAAGGGACACGAAGTTTTACCCAGGTTCGGGCCCTCTCGATGGAGGTAAAACCCTATGTCCTGCTTGATTAATATTGATGATATGGGTAGTGCAAGAGTAGATCTACCACGAGATCAGAGAGGCTAAACCCTAGAAGCTAGCCTATGGTATGATTGTTGATGTGTATGTTGTCCTACGGACTAAAACCCTCCGGCTTATATAGACACCGGAGAGGGTTAGGGTTACATAGAGTCGGTTACAATGGTAGGAGATCTGAACATCCGTATCGCCAAGCTTGCCTTCCACGCCAAGGAAAGTCCCTTCCGGACACGGGACGGAGTCTTCAATCTTGTATCTTCATAGTCCAGGAGTCCGGCTGAAGGTATAGTTCGGCTATCCGAACACCCCCTAATCCAGGACTCCCTCAGTAGCCCCCGAACCAGGCTTCAATGACGATGAGTCCGGCGCACAGATTTTCTTCGGCATTGCAAGGCGGGTTCTCCTCCAAATTCCGTGTACCTATTTGAATAAAGTCCGGTTTCTTGTAGATGTTGCGCTCCTTGGCTTCTACGCCCAATAATGGCTGTCTCCCACATGTCAAACGAATATGAAAAGTCTGAGTGTTTTTACGCTCACACCCCTAGCCGCGTAAATGAGCTGCCCTATTTAAGGGGACGAGGATTTAGATCCAATCCACACCTTCTCCCCTCCACGAGTGTTCATCAGAGCGCATCCGACAAAGGTCCATTCCACCATGGCCAGCCGCCGCAACTCCTCCGCTCGCCCTTCCAGCCCGAAGCCTGGATATTGGGAGAGATGTTCCACTCCGCACAGCGAGCTAGTGACGCTCCAGGCCAAGGGATTTCTCCCCCCGGCCTATATGGTCCCGGTTCGAGCCGGTCTTGCCGTCTACAACGGCGGAGAGCAAGCAGAGAATGCCCCTAATCCATCCAAAGGAGAGCGGGTGTGCCTTGTCCCTTACTTAATAAGGGGGCTTGGATTTCCCATCCACCCATTTCTCCGGGGGCTGCTGGAGTTCTACGGCCTCCAGCTACATCATCTCACGCCTGCCTCAGTATTGCATATCGCGGGCTTTGTAGCCCTCTGCGAGCTGTTCTTGGGTATTGAAGCTCATTTCGGACTGTGGAAGGAGCTATTTTGCCTCGTGCCTCATTCCAAGAAAGGGTCAATGTATCAAGTGGGCGGAGCCGAAGTATGGCGCATCGCCGAGACCGGATATCTGTCCAGAACACCAAAGAAGGCGTCCGAAGATTGGCCCTCAGAATGGTTCTATATAGAAGATGTCCCGCTGCCGGATCCTGTCCGGATCGGCCTCCGAGAATTTGATAGTGCTCCCTTAAAGAAGCGCCTAAGCTGGCGTCCATGGAGCCCTCAAAGGGAAAGTGACAGGGACATCATTTACCTGATGGGCCGAATAAGATTGTTGGTCCATTCCGGACTAACCATGATCGGAGTTATGGCCGAATGCATCATGTGGGGGGTGCAGCCGCTTCAGTATAGAAGTCACCCCATGTGGGATTTCAACGGGGAGGACGATGCCACCCGCTACGGCCGTAAAGGGCCGGATTCAGTTGCCGCTCTATTAAAGATCTTGTCCACTTTGTACAAGGGAGAAGAGGAGGAATTTCTCCGAGTCAACCCACAGGGTGGATTCTCTATGCACAATCCCCCAAGCTGGGTAAGTGGTCGCATTTACTTGCTCATCCGTTTAGTGTTCCCATTGTTAAATACTTAGTCTGATGACTTCAACGCAGGAACTGCGCCGGGCTGTTAAGGAAATAAGCAGCCCGCCTCCATAACCCGAGGACCCAGGACGGTCTCTTGACCCGGCCTCTCAAGAGGATCCGGACATATCTGTGGAGCAGATTGATGGAGTGTTCCATCAGTTGAGCGAGGACAATGCCTTGGTGGTTGTCGGTGTCAAAACCGGTGGATCTCGGGTAGTGGGTCCCGAACTGTGCGTCTAGGCCGGATGGTAATAGGAGGCAAGGAACACGATGTTTTACCCAGGTTCGGGCCCTCTTGATGGAGGTAAAACCCTACGTCCTGCTTGATTAATATTGATGATATGGGTAGTACAAGAGTAGATCTACCACGAGATCAAGGAGGCTAAAACCCTAGAAGCTAGCCTATGGTATGGTTGTTGTATATGGAGTTGATGAAGTTGATGTCCTACGGACTACAACCCTCTGGTTTATATAGACACCGGATAGGGTTAGGGTTACATAGAGTCGGTTACCATGGTAGGAGATCTTGAATATCTGCATGGCCAAGCTTGCCTTCCACGCCAAGGAAAGTCCCATCCGGACACGGGACGAAGTCTTCAATCTTGTATCTTCATAGTCCAGGAGTCCGTCTGAAGGTATATTCCGGCTACCCGAACACCCCCTAATCCAGGACTCCCTCAGTAGCCCCTGAACCAGGCTTCAATGACGACGAGTCCGGCGCGCAAATTGTCTTCGGCATTGCAAGGCGGGTTCCTCCTCCAAGTCCTTCATAGAAGATCGTAAAACACCAAGAGTAGTGTCCGGCTCTGCAAAATAAGCTTCCACATATTGCCATAGAGAGAATAATATTAACACAAATCAAATCTGTTGATGTATTCCGCAGTGCGTCATCACACTACGGCCAAGTCCTTTACTCGAATCGTTTTCACTTTTCCACCTCAGCGTGTTTGCGAGGCAGTTTCCTTGGCACGTCTTGTCAAAGCAGAGATCGTGTCCCCTTCGTTTACGGGATTCTCGTCAATACAGACGTGGGTAACCCAACCGCGCCACTTATCACGGTGCTTGGGAGGCAAGCGAGTTTTACTAGGCTGGTGGGGACGCATAGTCGCATCCGCCCATATAAGGGGATAAGGATCCACCTTTTTTACCTACGCCTTCTTCCTCCTTTGCCTATCCATCTTCTGCGCACCCGAGCTCCAGCGCCCAAGCCCGCGCTTCCTACCTCAACCCTCTCCAACAATGTCCGGAGCGGGAGCCAAGTGGATGGTCTCCTCCGTCACGGGGGGCCATGTCAAAAGGTTAAGGAAGGCCGGATACTTGTCCAAAGACATTGCACACCGGCTTCCTGAGGAGGGGCAGCTTCTCCCCACCCCAAGGCCCCATGAGAGGGTAGTATTTCTTCCCCACTTCCTCCGCGGACTGGGTTTTCCTCTCCACCCATTTGTCCGCGGGCTCATGTTCTACTATGGCCTAGATTTCCACGATCTAGCCCCGAACTTCATCCTCAATATCTCGGCGTTTATCGTCGTGTGCGAGGCTTTCCTCTACATTCGCCCCCATTTCGGCCTCTGGCTCAAGACCTTCAACTTCAAGCCAAAGGTGGTGCGCGGCAACCAGGCGGAGTGCGGAGGTGCCATGGCGGGCAAAATTGCCAACGTCCTATGGCTCGAGGGCTCCCTTGTGGAGACCTTGAAGGGGTGGCAGTCAGGGTGGTTTTACATCACCGAGCCACGCGATCCGAAGTGGATCGCAGCCCCTGAATTCCGATCCGGACCCCCTACACGGCTTATGTCCTGGAAGGAGACGAGCTTGTCATGGGGCGACGAAGAAGAGTTGACCGGACTGCAAAAATGCATCCAGTCCCTGGTGAACAAGCAACTCAAGCTTGTCAACGTAATCCAGGTCATGCTCGTCTGCTGGATCCTTCCGTGTCAAGAACGGGACTTCAATTTGTGGGAGTTCAACCCGGCGCAGCACCGAACTCTGAGCAGACTCTTCGACACGACGTATGAAGATGTCTGGAGGGGGCTAACCAAAGGCGCCGAGGCTCCCACATCCGCCTCCGAAGATCGCGAATTCAGCTCGCAGCGTCCTACTGGCGAGGTAAGATATTTCCATCTTTTACAGGATGTTAAGTTTTTCCATAGTTTGACTCTATGCGGGATCTAAACTCCCTCGCCTTTGACAGGATTGGTGGGAGAAGTCCAGACAGATTAACTGCCCGGCTCCCTTGCCCGAAGACCCAGCCCCTGCTCTCCTAGAGAAGCTGCTGGTTCCGGCACCTTATGTGGTGCCGGAGAAGAAGGCCAAGAAGAAGAAGGCCACGGGGACTCGAAAGAGTTCCCGGCATATGGTGGTGTCGGACTCGTCGTCCGACGAGTCCGAGATGCACTCCTCCCGTGAAGACGAGGAGGAGGAAGAAGAAACCTCTCCCCCTCCAGCGGGGGGAGGAGAGAAGAGGAAGGCCGCCCCAGTAGGGGAGGCCGAGGGGTCCAAGAGGAGGAAAACCCCTTCGCCGGACTACGTCCCCGACGCCGACGAGGGCAAAGAGGAGTGGCCGAACAGGGCCAAGCGTCCGGCGAGATCGTAAGTGTTCGGATTCCAGAGTAACTCGTGATATTCCTTTTGTGGCACAGCTTTCCCTAATGTCGAATGTAATTATGCAGTCCGCCCCAGGCCGAAGTCGACGAATCGTCGGGCGGCTCCCTGGACTCATCGGACGTGAACTCAGTTCCGCCCGCTGTCTCCCCCCGCACTACGGACGACACTGAAGTGGCGTCGCGACAAGCCCCGGGGCAGGAGGAGGTGGTCCCGGAGGAGCCACAAGGCAACCTCCCGGACTCCAGGAGTGAAGGGGACAAGACCCCCCAGGGCTCCAAGTCCGGCTTTGAGCCGGACACCGCACCGGAATCTACAACAGTTCCGGACCGCGGTAGGCGAACTCCTTCCAAGAGGAGTAAGCCTTCTGAGCTGGCAGCCTCCGTCCAACCGGAGGTGCCGGACAATCTGCTGGAGGTGCTTTACGGCGCCTCCATCGACGAGGAGCACCGTGCTATTATGAGTACGGTGATCCAGAAGGTTCAGTCCGCCAAAAGCAGACTGAGTGAAGCTTGCGCTAGCCTTCTAACAGGCTTCGAGGTAAGTAAAAAATATGTAAAAACATAACCGCATAGACAGTAGCCCCTGATGCTCTGTTTGGCGTTCGGAAAGAAAAGTCGAATAGAGGATCTATTAAATTTCGCAGGAGTCTAACAACAAAGAGTCAATATGTGTATGCCAGCTTCGCTGCTAGCCACCGCCGCACTAACTGCGGAGGTGGGTGCCCTGAAACAGGGCCTCGGGCGGACCGAGCAAGAACTCGGCCTTGCCAAACGGCAGCTCGAGGAGAAAGAAGGTAAGAAATACCTTACAGAAAAAGTGCCTATAAAAAGACGCGATTGCAAAAAATAACAGGATTGTACTGCTTATTGTAGGGGCCACGACTGAGGTGGCGACCCTCAAGCAGGCGCTGTCCGAGGCCGAAAAGAAAACGGCCGCGGAGTGCATCGAGCGAGAGAAACTTGAGGCCCAGGTCGGCGAGGTGCAGCAGGAGCTTCAGGCTCTCATGAAAAAACATGAGAGTTTGGAGCTTGAGTCCAAGAGGCAAGCGTCCGAGCTCGCGGCGGCCCTTGAGACTGCCAAGTCTGCCAAGGCCGGAGCCCAAAGGGCCCTCCAAGAGTTGGAGGAGATGAAAAAGATAGCGGCGGGTAAGGCATTCTTTATGCAAAGTAGAAGTATAAAAGTGAAGTACTTGTTACTTACCCAAATCCGGAGCTCTCCAGGGGCATTCGCAGATCTTCCCCGCAGCGTATCCGACGCCACCGCATTCTACCGAGCCGAAGAGGGCAGCTCGACGGAGAAGGTGTTCTGGTCTCAGTATGCTGAGGCCGGACACCCTGTGCCCTTGAGCGACCAGCTGAAACAGCTGGTCGAGCTCCACAAGGCGGCCGAACAGGCCATGAAGGGCTTCATAGTTCGGCTGTGGCCCGGAGAGGCCCTGCCTGGGAGCTACTTCGGGCTGGTGCGGCGACTGGTGGAGGCCTGTCCAAGGCTCGAGGTCATCAAGCGCTCCGTCTGCATCGAAGGTGCCCGTAGGGCCCTTGCCCGTGCAAAGGTGCACTGGGGCAAGCTGGACGGTGAGAAGCTTGTGAGGGATGGGCCGCCGCCGGGGAAGGAGCATCGCAAGCCCGAGAACTATTACAAGGATGTTCTTGCTGGTGCCCGCCTTGTGGCGGATGAATGTACCAAGGATGTAATTTTTGAATGAACTCGCTCGTGTTATCCTGTGCGCTGAAAACTTGTTCATATGTGCTAAGCAATGCTTGAATTTAAAATATTACTTTCTGTGCGGCCGTTTATCAAAAAAATGAGAGATGGCCAGTCGTCGGCTTCTGCCCCCATGCCACTAGTGCTGGGGTGTTCGGGATAAACCTGAGCGCTCTTTTTCCCATGATTGGGTCCATCGAGGGAGGCGCTCAGCACAACGAACCAGGCAATCGGACTATAATGCTTGAACACTCTCACTTAGCCATAGAACTCTATAATTTTAAATTTCGGCGAAGCCCCTAGTTCGGAAGACCGAGTTCGGGGCGCTATCCACGCCTTGGCCGGACAAAGCCAGCTCCTCGCTCGAAGCGGCATGAGCCTTTAGGGACTCGAAAAATCTCTCGAATAGCGACCGGTCTCTCGCCACATCATGACAGTCAGTTTTAGCTTTCTCCACTGAGGTGCTTAACCCAGCTCAACCGGGGCACAATCGCAGTGGTTCTCCTAGTGCTACCTTAGCCGATATAGCGGAACGTAAGGCACCAAAACATAGGAGCCGGGCAAACCCAACTATTGACCCAAATCATGATTCGGAGCCGATGCATATAGTGCTATAAGTTCGGGGTGCCACACTTGGGAAAGTGTACGTACTTCCTACGCCATTATGAGGGGTACTGAAGCCCCTGGCGGGTTTGCCGTACCATGGTATACGGGTGCAATCATGTCATTTAATAAACATATATGTAAAAAGAAGATAATGCAAAAAATAGACAGAAAGCTATGCATTGTTTATAGAGAGGCTATTTATCAAAGCCGAACGATACAAATAGTGCGGTAAGCAAAAGATATTGGACTATTTAGTATGTCCTGACCAGGGGCAGGCCGCGGAATTGTATTTAAAACAGGTATACCGCTCGTAACAGAGACCACCTGGAAGTTCCACAATGCGGCATGGCTTGTCTGCCTCCCTGGATCTTGCATCGTTTGTGCGGCAGTCGAATTGCCGAACAGGTCGTCCAAAGTATGGAGTCCTGAAAGTAAGAAAAAATTAAAAAAAGAATCCAGCAGCCCCTAGTACGTTTTAAGCCGTATTTTTGGGCGTGCCGTTATTGTGCCCCTTCCCTGTGCCCATGGTATTTCAAGGGCGTAGTTATGTACGCGAGGTACTGGTTTCGCTATGTCGCGAAAGCTGGGGTTGGGGCCGCATTGCTACGCTTGCTTAAATTGTGCCAGGCGGTCCTGCTGTGGGTTACTCCGGGCACGCTTGGCAGTATCTGGCTTTTTAACGGCCGGACTGGAGAATTGCCTAAAAAGGCTACTTCGTACTTCCGCTGCGAGAGCCGCCGTGTGCTCCTCCGTACGGAGGGAGCGTTCGGTGTTTCCGTTGACCATGATTACTCCTCGAGGGCCTGGCATCTTGAGCTTGAGATATGCGTAGTGCGGCACCGCATTGAACTTTGCGAATGCGGTTCGTCCGAGCAGGGCGTGATAGCCACTGCGAAACGGGACTATATCGAAGATTAACTCTTCGCTTCGGAAATTGTCCGGGGATCCGAAGACCACGTCAACTGTTACTGAGCCTGTACAGTTGGCTTCTACACCTGGTACAACGCCTTTAAAGGTCGTTCTTGTGGGCTTAATCCTTGAGGGATCTATGCCCATTTTCTGCACTGTATCCTGATAAAGCAGGTTCAGGCTACTACCGCCGTCCATGAGGACTCTTGTGAGATGAAATCCGTCGATGATTGGGTCGAGAACCAATGTGGCAAAGCCTCCATGACAGATGCTAGTGGGATGGTCCCTTCGATCAAAAGTGATTAGGCAGGAGGACCATGGGTTGAACTTTGGGGCGACTGGCTCCATCACGTATACGCCCCATAGCGCACGCTTCCGCTCCCGCTTGGGAATGTGGGTTGCGTATATCATGTTCACTGTCCGCACTTGTGGTGGAAAGCCCTTCTATCCATTGTTGTTCAGCGGCTTGGGCTCCTCCTCGTCGCTGTGCAGCCCCTTGTCTCTGTTTTTGGCCCTTAACTGGCCTGCCTGCTTGAACACCCAACAGTCCCTGTTAGTGTGATTGGCTGGCCTTTCGGGGGTGCCATGTATCTGGCACAAGCGATCGAGTATTCGGTCCAAACTGGACGGGCCCTGAGTATTCTTTTTGAATGGCTTTTTTCGCTGACCGGATTTATAGCCTTTGAATCCGGCATTGGCTACCATGTCTTCATTGCTGTCGCTGCTAACGCGGCATTTTTGCTTATTCCGACGTGTCCTGCCACTTTTGTCCTTGATATCCGAATTACCAGGGTTCTTTGATAAGTTGTTACTACGAGCTAGCCAGCTGTCTTCTCCCGCGCAAAAGCGGGTCATGAGTGTCGTGAGGGCTGCCATAGATTTCGGCTTTTCCTGTCCCAGGTGCCGGGCAAGACACTCGTCGCGGATGTTATGCTTGAAGGCTGCTAGGGCCTCTGCGTCCGGACAGTCGACTATCTGGTTTTCCTTTGTTAGGAACCGTGTCCAGAATTGTCTGGCCGATTCCTCTGGCTGCTGAATTATGTTGCTTAAGTCGTCGGCATCCGGTGGTCGCACGTAAGTGCCCTGGAAGTTGTCGAGGAATGCGGCTTCCAGGTCCTCCCAAGAACCGATTGAGTCTGCTAGGAAGCTGTTAAGCCAGTGCCGGGCCGGTCCTTTAAGTTTTAGCGAGAGGTATTTGATGGCGTGTAGATCATCGCCGCGTGCCATGTGGATGTGAAGGAGATAATCCTCGATCCATACCGCCGGGTCTGTTGTGGCATCCTATGATTCGATGTTTACGGGTTTGAAACCCTCTGGGATTTTATGATCCATTACTTCATTCGTGAAGCATAGCGGGTGTGCGGCGCCTCTATACTGGGCTATATCACGACGCAGCTCGGAAGAGCTATGTCTGTTGTGTTCGGCCCGGCTGGATTTGTTGTATCCGGAGTGGAGATCATTGTCACATGCCGTAGGGCGCCTGCGCGATCCGTAGATCGATCTTGTTTGTCTTGCCTTATCCTCCAGTATGTCTCGCAGGTCGGGCGCATTTTCCCGTGCCTTATTTGAGCGGCGTCGGAGCATGGCTTGGGTGGAGGGCCGAGAGGCCTCTCTGTCATGGCCACGAGGTGGCCGGTCTGCCATGTCATGCGCTGGTGATGTAGGTGCTTCCTCCTTTGATCGGGGTAGCGGCATGCGCTTCGGGTAATTCTTGGAGGGGCGTTCGAGTTCATACTCTTCGGCCGCAAGGACTTCAGTCCATCTGTCAGCTAGCAAATCTTGGGCAGCTCTAAGCTGTTGCTGCTTTTTCTTGAGGCTGCTTGCCGTGGCTAAAAGCCTGCGTTTGAAACGCTCTTGTTCGGCGGGGTCTGATGGTATGACGAATTCGTCGTCATCGAGGCTTGCCTCGTCTTCGGAGGGAGGCATATAGTTGTCATCCTCGACCTCTCGGTCTGCCGCTCTCTCATGAGGGCTGGCTTCTCCATCTTCCTGTGTCGAATCTTGCTGAGGTGGGCGTTCTTCGGCACTATCCGGGGTAGTATTATCTCCCATGCCGGAATCACCGTTTTTGCTTTGGCGGGATTTAGAGCGGTGCCGATGACGCCGGTGCTTTGGCTGTTTCTTGGGGGTGTCATCCCCCACTGTTCCATCGCCATCTCCATCTTTTGGAGTATCCACCATATATATGTCATATGACGAGGTGGCCTTCCAGCGCCCTACAGGTGCTGGTTCCTGTTCGTCTCCTACATCGTCGTCCATACCGTCGATGTCTTCGAAGCCGAAGTCAAGCATGTCGGTTAAATCGTCGAAAGTGGCTATAAAGTGGGTGGTGGGTGGGCTTTGAATTTCTTCATCGTCCGTATCCCATCCTCGCTGACCGTAATCTGGCCAGGGCTCTCCTGATAAAGAGAGAGACTTAAGAGAATTCAGGATGACGCCAAAAGGCGAGTGCTGAAAGATGTCTGCGGCGGTGAACTCCATTATCGGCGCCCAATCGGATTCGATTGGCAGGGGCGCGGGGGGTTCGGAGTCCAGGGAGGAGTCCGGATCCTCGGAGTCACGGGTCGTGCAGAGTGCGGGGCTAGCGTTCGGCTCGATCGCTTTTGGGATCGCAGCCCCCGAGGTGACATCTAACCGCTCATCCTCGATTGGCGCAATAGGCTCCAAGTTAGGGGTCGGAACCGACGCGTGTGCGGCCTCTAGGACACTGTCCGGGGGCAGAGCTAGATCATGCCCCTCGAGGTAGTGCGGCGCGCTTGGCCGTGGCTCGAACCCGTCGAAGATCAAGTCTCCGCGGATGTCAGCCGTATAGTTTAAGCTTCCAAACCTGACTTAATGGCCAGGGGCGTAGCTTTCGATCTGCTCCAGGTGGCCGAGCGAATTGGCCCGCAGAGCGAAGCCGCTGAAGACGAAGATCTGTCCGGGGAGAAAAGTCTCACCCTGGACCGCATCGTTGTTGATGATCAAAGGAGCCATCAGGCCTAAAGGCGACGACACAGAGGAACTCTCAATGAAATCACCAATGTCGGTGTCAAAACTGGCGGATCTCGGGTAGTGGGTCCCGAACTGTGCGTCTAGGCCGGATGGTAACAGGAGGCAGGGGACACGACGTTTTACCCAGGTTCGGGCCCTCTTGATGGAGGTAAAACCCTACGTCCTGCTTGATTAATATTGATGATATGGGTAGTACAAGAGTAGATCTACCACGAGATCAAGGAGGCTAAAACCCTAGAAGCTAGCCTATGGTATGGTTGTTGTATATGGAGTTGATGAAGTTGATGTCCTACGGACTACAACCCTCCGGTTTATATAGACACCGGATAGGGTTAGGGTTACATAGAGTCGGTTACCATGGTAGGAGATCTTGAATATCTGCATCGCCAAGCTTGCCTTCCACGCCAAGGAAAGTCCCATCTGGACACGGGACGAAGTCTTCAATCTTGTATCTTCATAGTCTAGGAGTCCGGCTGAAGGTATAGTCCGGCTACCCGAACACCCCCTAATCCAGGACTCCCTCAGTGGCCATTACGGCCGATTACCCAGGGCTAATCCTGACGCCCCAGGTACTTGAGATCGAAGTCCCAGTACCCCGGATAGGGGTCCATCCACGCGTGTTCAATTTCCTGACTGCGACCGAACTCCGTAGGGGAGGTTTTTGAGGCGGAAGGCCGAACCTGTGGCGACAAGCCAACGAGGTGCCGCAGGGCCCCGTGGGCAGAAAAGAGGTGCAGTCCGGACCGAGGCATCAGCGCAAAGGTATGGTGCGCCCCTTTACCCCAGTTGTTATACCTTCGAGGCACATTTGACACTCGTGCCCTCTTCAGGACAAAGAGACCTCGCCGGACTATATCCGGAGAGGCTGCCAATCGTGCCTCCACCATCCAGGCTCCAAAGCCTGGTCCGGGGGCGGAGGCGAACGCAAGGCGTGTGCCGGACGTTCCTCCGATGGAGGATGTGGACGGGTTGTCTGCCACCAACTCTGAGGTGGAAAGCGCCATGAAACACAGGCGTCGCCGGACAATTCTTCGCAACGCTTGCTTCTCCCAAGAGGCGTTAGATGCCTTCAATTCGGGAGATGCGCACCTCCCTGCCGCTCAAAATGGTCTAGCCAGAGCCACGGAGCAATATGTAAAAGACATACGGGTAAGAAAATTTTGGTAAATATATATGTAGCAGTAGCCCCTGAGACTTGAAACAGTTATAATAACTGGTTTAAGGATCATTTGATATGCAGGTTCTTACAGAAAAGAATTCCCTACTGTCCCAGGAGCTGGAAGAGTGCAAAGCCCGACTGGAGACCGCACTAGCCGCGGCAGGGGAGCCTAAGGAGGCCCCCTCTGGTAATATACATTTCGAAAGATAAGTATTTTGCGAAACACGGCTTTGGTGCGAATCTGACAAATAAAATTACATATGGCGCCAGATTGAATCCGGAAAAGCAACATCTCCTACGCTAGCTAAAGGCTGGTGAGAGGGTGCTATTAAAGGTGATGGGGGAGAAGAACGTTCTTCAAGATGCCAACACCCGACTGGGCGTCGAGCTGAAAGACGTTCGTGCCTAGCTATCAGACTCCGTGAAGGAGAATCAGTGGATTCTGCACGGCATATTTAGTAAGTGCTTGAATGAACCTTTTGAAAGAAAGTTCGGCGGGGAAGTCGACTGACAGAGCAATGTCTGTAGGTGTGTTAACAGGTCGTCCGGCGGAGGAGATGCCCGGTTCCATGGGTGACCTTCTTCCCGAGCTCTCGCAACTGCTCGATCGAGTTCGGCAGGCGATGCGAGGTGTTGCCCAGGCCCTGTGGCCATCCATCTCCATGCCCAAAGGTATTGGAGAGCTTGCGGAGAAGCTAAAGGGAGCACGGCGGCGCTTCCAATTGTGGAAGATATCAGCCTGCCGTCAAGGCGCTAGGGAGGCCTGGGCCATGGTGAAGACGCGGTACTCAAAGGCTGACCCCAACCACATGGCCGAGGTCGGTCCTATAGGGCCCGATGGGAAGGAGATCCCTATAAGCTTAGTGTACGGCCAAGTAGAGTTGGCCGCAAAGTACTCCCAGCGGGACTGTAAATTAGACAGCCTGTTAGATGGTATTGAAGAGGAATACAATCAGTCAAAATGACTATGTAATTGAATTGACCTTTATAATGCCTTCTAGCCGGACTGTAGATCATTTGTCATGGCCGACCTTTTCGCTTCAACCTCGGGGCCTGACGGTCCGGAGTGTGTCCGAATTCCCATACGGTTATATTGGAACTGGGGAATGCGTGGAGACTAGGCATAGGGGTCATTAGTGCGTGAACAGACAAGTGCCCGACTAGTTATGTTATATTACATGGTTAGTAAGAAACATCTTCCAGGGAGAATAGTTCCGTTAGGGGTTCGTTTCCCTGGGGGGCATGCCCTAAAGTGCATGTCCATGCTGCGAAAAGAAACGCAGGAAAAACGCCTGGGGGCACATAGATAAAGAAAAAGATCATCTTTAGTTCACTGACCGAATATTCTCTTAATAACGCTAGCTTTCGGCTTCACCCAGTCTGAGGTACACGTCTGGCTTATCTGGCAGTAACAATTGCAGAGGTGCTCCCTTTACCACCTAGCCGAATAATCGGGAATGTAGGGGTAAGCACAGGAGCCAGGCAACCCAGCTTGGCCAAAACTTAAGTCATATCGATGCATATAATGGTGAATAAAAGGTACATGCGGAAGTTTGACACATGTGTTAGGCATGAAGCCCGTATAAATAAGCTTCTGTTTAAAGAAGCCCCCAGGTTTACTGAGCGCGGATAGCGCGTTAATTTGTGAGCCTTTAAAGGTTATAAGAGAGAGAAAAAGGGAGAAGGAGAGAAATGTAAGACGGGCAGTATATAAAAAATGGACAGAGTAAGGAGACAAACACAGGATCCGGCGCTAGGCATAGAATCTTTGGAGACGGGCTGCATTCCATGGGTTCGGCTCGAGTCGGTTATCCGATGCGTTTCGCAGGCGGTATGCTCCACCAGTCAGGACTTGGTCAATTATGAAGGGACCTTCCCACTTGGGCTTGAGTTTGTCCTTTTTCTTGTCCGGCAGGCGTAGAACTAATTCGCCGACGTTGTAATTTTTGGCCCGTAGTTCTCTGCTTTGGTATCTACGAGCTTGCTGTTGATAGAATGTGGAACGGGCTTTCGCCACGTCACGCTCCTCCTCTAATGCGTCCAAACTGTCCTGCCGATCGAGCTCGGCTTCTCTTTCCTCATACATGCGCACTAGAGGTGAGTCATGAATTATGTCGCAAGGCAGAACTGCCTCTGCGCCGTACACCATGAAGAATGGTGTGTATCCGGTGGTGCGATTCGGCGTGGACTGCAGCCCCCAGAGTACGGAGTCGAGCTCCTCTACCCAGTGCGTGTTAGATTCCTTGAGGGACCGCACTAGTCTGGGTTTGATGCCGCTCATGATAAGACCATTTGCATGTTCGACCTGGCCGTTAGTTTGTGGGTGATAGACGGAAGCATAATCGAGCTTCATGCCCATGTTTTTGCACCAGAGTTTTACCTCGTCGGCCGTAAAGTTCGTGCCGTTATCAGTGATGATGCTGTGGGGGACGCCGTAACGATGTACAACCCTGGATATGAAGTCTATCACAGGTCTGGATTCGGCCGTCTTAACAGGCTTGGCTTCTATCCATTTGGTGAACTTATCCACCATGACCAGTAAGTATTTGTGCTTGTGGGTTCCGCCTTTAAGGGGTCCAACCATATCAAGCCCCCAGACCGCAAAGGGCCAAGTGATGGGGATAGTTTGGAGGGCGGTGGGTGGCATATGACTTTGGTTTGCAAAGAGCTGGCAGCCGGCGCATCGTTGGACTAAGTCCTCAGCGTCTGCCCGGGCCATCGGCCAATAAAAGCCTGTATGGAAGGCCTTGCTTACCAGGGACCGGGCTGCAGCGTGATGACCGCCGAGTCCAGCATGGATTTCAGCCAGGAGATTCCGCCCCTCCTCTTCGGAGATGCACCTTTGAAGGACTCCGGTAGTGCTTTTCTTATAAAGCTCTCCCTCGTGGACTCTGTAGGCTTTGGATAGCCGCACTATGCAGCGTGCCTCATTTTGGTCCTCGGGGAGTTCTTGCCTAGTAAGGTAGGCGAGGAATGGTTCTGTCCACGGGGTGATGACATCCATTATTACATGGGTTGAAGGTGTTATTTCAATGGCAGAGCCTCCGATTGTGTAAGAATGTTCGGTGTCGGGCAGTGCGGTTGGGTCCGGGTTGTTATTGTTCGGCTCCCCTTCCCATGCCACGGATGGCTTAAAAAGCCTTTCCAAGAAGATGTTGGGGGGACTACATCGCGTTTTGCGCCGATGCGTGCCAGGACATCTGCCGCCTGATTATTTTCCCGGGCTATATGGTGAAATTCAAATCCTTCGAACCGAGCTAACATTTTTAGGACGGCGTTGCGATAAGCTGCCATTTTCGGATCCTTGGCATCGAAGTCTCCATTTATTTGGGAGATTGCGAGGTTCGAGTCCCCGCGCACCTCTAGGCGTTGGATGCCCATGGATACTGCCATCCGGAGACCATGTAGAAGGGCCTCATATTCGGCTGCATTGTTGGAGTCCGTGTACAGAATCTGTAGTACGTATTGAACTGTGTCTCCTGTGGGGGACGTCAAAACAACGCCTGCCCCCAGTCCAGCCAACATTTTGGAGCTGTCGAAATGCATGATCCAATTTGAATATGTGTCGTACTCTCTAGGGAGTTCGGCCTCCGTCCATTCTGCGACGAAGTCGGCCAACACTTGTGACTTGATGGCTCGTCGTGGCTTATAAGTTATGTCGAACGGGAGGAGCTCGATGGCCCATTTCGCAATCCGGCCCGTTGCGTCACGGTTGTTTAAAATGTCGTTAAGTGGTACTTCTGAGGCTACTGTTATTGAACACTCTTGAAAGTAGTGTTGTAGCTTCCGGGATGCCATGAATACCGCGTACGCAATCTTTTGATAATGCGGGTACCGTGATTTGCAGGGAGTGAGGACAGTGGACACATAATAGACCGGCCTTTGAAGGGGGAATTTCTGTCCGTCCGCTTCTCGTTCGACGACGAGCACTGCGCTTACAACCTGATGTGTTGCTGCAATGTACAATAGCATTGGTTCGCCGGTGTTTGGCGCGGCCAGGACTGGGTTTGTTGCCAGTATGGCTTTTATTTCGTCGAGTCCGACCGTGGATGCGTCCGTCCATTTGAAGTGTTCGGTGCGCCGAAGGAGGCGGTAAAGGGCCTTTTCTCCCAAGCGGGAGATAAAGCGGCTTAGAGCTGCCACACATCCGATTAACTTTTGTATTTGTTTGAGGTCCTTTGGGATATCCAGTTGCGACAGAGCTCGGATCTTAGCTGGATTTGCTTCAATTCCTCTACTGGATACACTGAAGCCCAAGAGCTTTCCGGTTGGAACGCCGAAAACGCATTTTTCCGGGTTGAGCTTGATGTCGTATGTTCGGAGATTATCAAATGTGAGCCTCAAGTCGTCTACTAGAGACTCAACATGTTTTGTTTTGACGACCATCTCATCTACGTATGCCTCCACTGTTTTACCGATCTGGCTTGCCAAACATGTCTGAATCATGCGCTGATATGTTGCGCCGGTGTTTTTGAGCCCGAAGGGCATCGTGTTGAAGCAGAATGGCCCGTATGATGTGATAAATGCCGTTGCGGCTTGGTCTGGTTCTGCCATCTTGATTTGATGGTAGCCAGAATATGCGTCGAGGAAACACAACGAATCGTGTCCTGCAGTAGCATCGATAGTTTGATCGATGCGGGGGAGGGGGAAGGGGTCCTTTGGGCAAGCCTTATTAAGGTCTTTAAAACCAACACACAGGCGCCAGGATTTTTCCTTCTTTGGTACCATCACCAGGTTTGCTAGCCAGTCCAGATGTTTTATATCTCTGATGAATCCGGCCTCTGATAGCTTTGCTAGCTCCTCTCCCATAGCCTGTCTCTTAGGTTTGGAAAAACGCCGAAGAGCCTGTTTGACAGGTTTGAATCCTGTTTGGATATTTAAGCTGTGCTCAGCCAGCCTGCGTGGGATTCCTGGCATGTCTGTAGGGTGCCAGGCGAAAATGTCCCAGTTCTCTCGTAGGAACTCTCGCAATGCAGCGTTGACATCAGGGTTTAACTGTGCCCCAATGGAAGCTGTTTTATTGGGGTCCATTGGATGGACATGGAATTTGACTATTTCGTCCGCTGGTTTAAAGGAGGTGGATTTGGATCGTTTGTCGAGTACCACATCGTCCCTATTCACCGTAGAGTGCAGCGCAGTCAGCTCCTCAGCCGCTAGGGCTTCGGATAGTGCCTCGAGGGCCAATGCGGCTGTCTTGTTTTCGGCGCGGAGTGCTACGTCCGGATCACTAGCGAGAGTGATGATCCCGTTAGGCCCGGGCATCTTGAGCTTCATGTACCCGTAATGGGGTATTGCTTGGAAGATTGTGAATGCTTCCCGCCCTAGCAGAGCGTGATAACCGCTGCTGAACGGGGCCACCTGGAATGTGACCTCTTCAGACCTATAATTGTCCGGTGTGCCGAACACCACATCTAGTGTGATTTTTCCTGTATAGCGCGCTTCCCGACTGGGGATTATTCCTCTAAAGGTTGTGCTGCTTCGCATGATGCAGTTCCAGTCTATATCCATTTTTTGAAGAGTTTCCTCATAGATGAGGTTCAGTCCGCTGCCGCTGTCCATGAGTACCTTGGTAAGACGAAAGTCGTCCACTATTGGACTGAGGACCAATGCAGCTGGTGCTCGGGCTGTTCAGAATTTAGGTTCATCACTGGCGTTAAAGGTAATGGCCGTGTCACTCCATGGGTTTATTGTTGCTACTTGGTAGACTTTGGCAAGGCTGTGGAGTGTCCTCTTTCGCATATTATTTGATGCGAAGGTCTCGAAGACTGTTAATACCGTATTGGTGTCTCTGGGGTGGCTTTCTGTGGCCTCCGGAATTAGGAGGTTTTCGCCAATTTTGGCCACCTGCCGGAGTATCCAACATGCTCTAAGGCTGTGAGTTGGTGTGGCGTCCTCTGTACTATGAATTTTACAGGGTCCGTTAAGCCATCCTTCTAGTATGGTTCCATGCCCTGTAGAGGGTTTTTGCCTTTTGGTGTTTGACCCGGGTGTCTGGCGATGATGCACCCTTTTATTTCGGACTGGGCTTGCCTTAAGGGCCGGATTGTCCCAAAATTTTGTTTCGGTTTTCCGGGCGCTTTCCGTCGCACAGTACTTTCGTACTATGGACGCTAAATCAGCGAAGCGTGTAATATCACGGTGACTTATGGCGTTGAGTATTCCCTAGTTCGTGCAATTATTGCAGAAGAATGAAATTGCGTCTTCCTCGCGGCAGCCCTTTATCCTATTCATAACCAGGAGGAATCTGGCCCAGTAATGATGTACTGTTTCTTTGGGCTCTTGCCTGATTTGGGATAGATCGCTAATGTTCGGGTGGGTGGGTGGAATTAAATCCGAAGCCTTACCCCTTCTGAGGCTCAGAGGCCGAGGAATTTCCGAACTCGAAAATTTGGATTCCTGGATGTCGTCCAATGAATCCAGTCCGTCGCCTGATTCTAGGTTCAAGTCTTGACTGATATCCTCCCCTCCGCGGACATCCGTCTTGGAGGGATCGAGAATCCGGACATAGCGAGTCTTTAAGATAGATGAAGGGTCGCTGCACTGTCCCTCTACCACAGCAATGTGATGGGTGGCTTGGGGAGAGTTAATCTCCCTCAGATCGGTTTTAGGCCCAATCTGGTCGTAATCTGTAGCGACTCCCAGGGCGGCGAAGCGATCCAAGAGCTCGTTTATGGAGGAAAGCTCTATTGGATCTAACTGCTCGGCAAGTTCCGAGTTGACGTGAAGATTGCTTTCGATGGCTCAAGAGGTCATCGTCGGCGCAGAAGCCGAACATGTGGTCATAAGAAAACCACCTAGCCGGAGAGTTTGGCCGATAGCCAAAGCTCCCTTAGCAACAGTGTCGTCTTTAAAGACGGGATGAGACATCCTTCCTGGTGGCGACGGCACAGTGGAAGTCTCAATGAAAGCACCAATGTCGGTGTCAAAACCGGCGGATCTCGGGTAGGGGGTCCCGAACTGTGCGTCTAGGCCGAATGGTAACAGGAGGCAAGGGACACGAAGTTTTACCCAGGTTCGGGCCCTCTCGATGGAGGTAAAACCCTACGTCCTGCTTGATTAATATTGATGATATGGGTAGTGCAAGAGTAGATCTACCACGAGATCAGAGAGGCTAAACCCTAGAAGCTAGCCTATGGTATGATTGTTGATGTGTATGTTGTCCTACGGACGAAAACCCTCCGGCTTATATAGACACCGGAGAGGGCTAGGGTTACATAGAGTCGGTTACAATGGTAGGAGATCTGAACATCCGTATCGCCAAGCTTGCCTTCCACGCCAAGGAAAGTCCCTTCCGGACATGGGACGGAGTTTTCAATCTTGTATCTTCATAGTCTAGGAGTCCGGCTGAAGGTATAGTTTGGCTATCCGAACACCCCCTAATCCAGGACTCCCTCAGAAGGCCTTGCTTACAAGAGCCCGGGCTGCGGCGTGATGACCGCCGAGTCCGGCGTGAATTTCTGCCAAAAGGTTCCGCCCTTCCTCTTCGGAGATGCACCTTTGAACGACTCCAGTAGTGCTTTTCTTGTACAATTCTCCCTCATGGACCTTGTAGGACTTGGATCGCTGCACTATGCAGCGTGCCTCATTTTGGTCTTCCGGAAGTTCCTGTCTAGTTAGCTAGGCCAGGAATGGTTCTGTCCACGGGGCAATAATGGCCATTATTTCATGGGCTGAATGTGTTATTTCGGTGGCGGAGCCTCCGATTCTGTCAGAGAGTTCGGTATCTGGTATTTTGGCCAGGTCTGGACTGTTGTTACTGGTGTCCCCTTCCCATGCTACGGATGGCTTGAAGAGCCTTTCCAGAAATATGTTGGGAGGGACCGCGTCGCGTTTTGCGCCGATGCGGGCGAGGATATCCGCCGCCTGATTGTTTTCCCGAGCCACATGGTGAAATTCGAGCCCCTCGAACCGAGCTGACATTTTTAGGACGGCATTGCGATCAGCTGCCATTTTTGGATCCTTGGCATCAAAGTCTCCATTTATTTGGGATATTGCAAGGTTCGAATCCCCGCACACCTCTAGGCGTTGAATGCCCATGGATACTGCCATCCGGAGACCATGTAGAAGGGCCTCATATTCGGCTGCGTGGTTGGAGTCCGTATACATTATCTGTAGTACGTATTGAACTGTATCTCCTGTTGGGGACGTTAAAATGATGCCAGCCCCCAGACCAGCCAACATTTTGGAGCCGTCGAAGTGCATGATCCAGTTTGAATATGTGCCGTACTCCTTAGGGAGTTCGGCTTCCGTCCACTCGGCGACGAAGTCAGCCAAAACTTGCGACTTAATAGCTCGCCGTGGCTTGTAAGTTATGTCGAACGGGAGGAGCTCAATGGCCCATTTGGCAATCCAGCCCGTCGCGTCGCGGTTGTTTATAATATCGTTAAGTGGTACTTCTGAGGCTACCGTTATCGAACACTCTTGAAAGTAGTGTCGCGGCTTCCGGGATGCCATAACTACCGCGTGCGCTATCTTTTGATAATGCGGGTACCTTGATTTGCATGGAGTAAGGACAGTGGACACATAGTAAACCGGCTTTTGAAGGGGGAATTTGTGTCCGTCCACGTCTCGCTCGACGACGAGCACTACGCTTACTACTTGATGAGTTGCCACAATGTATAACAGCATTGGTTCGCCAATGTTTGGCGCGGCCAGGACTGGGTTTGTTGCCAATATGGCTTTTATTTCGTTGAGTCCAGTCGTGGCGGCATCCGTCCACTCGAAGTGCTCGGTGCGCCGGAGGAGGCGATAAAGGGGTAATGCCTTTTCTCCCAAGCGGGAGATAAAGCGGCTTAGAGCCGCCACGCATCCAGTCAATTTTTGTATTTGTTTGAGGTCTATTGGGGGAGCCAACTATGACAACGCTCAGATTTTGGCTGGATTAGCTTCAATGCCTCTACTGGAGACAATGAATCCCTGGAGCTTTCCGGCTGGTATGCCGAAAATGCATTTTCCGGATTGAGCTTGATGTCATATGTTCGGAGGTTATCGAATGTGAGCCTCAAGTCGTCTACTAGAGATTCGACATGCTTGGTTTTGACGACCATGTCATCTACGTATGCCTCCACTGTTTTGCCGATCTGGTTTGCGAGACATGTCTGAATCATGTGCTGATATGTTGCGCCGGCGTTTTTGAGCCCGAAGGGCATTGTGTTGAAGCAGAATGGGCCATATGGTGTGATGAATGCCGTTGCGGCTTGGTCTGGCTCTGCCATTTTAATTTGATGGTAGCCGGAGTATGCGTCGAGGAAACACAATGAATCGTGTCCTGCGGTAGCGTCGATGATTTGATCGATGCAGGGGAGGGGGAAGGGATCCTTTGGGCAGGCCTTGTTAAGGTCCTTAAATCGACGCACAAGCGCCAGGATTTGTCCTTCTTTGGTACCATCACTTGGTTTGCTAGCCAGTCCGGATGTTCTATGTCTTTGATGAATCCGGCCTCCAATAGCTTGGCTAGTTCCTCTGCCATGCCTTGTCTCTTAGGTTTGGAGAAACGCCGAAGATCCTGCTTGACTGGCTTGAATCCTTTTAGGATATTTAGGCTGTGCTCAGCCAGCCTGCGTGGGATTCCTGGCATGTCTGAAGGGTGCCAGGCAAAAATGTCCCAGTTCTCGCGTAGGAATTCTCGCAGTGCGGTGTCGACATCAGGGTTTAATTGTGCCCCGATGGAAGCTGTTTTTGTAGGGTCCATTGGATGGACTTGGAATTTGACTATTTCGTCCGCCGGTTTAAAGGAGGTGGACTTGGATCTTTTATCAAGTATCACATCGTCCCTGTTCACCGTGGAGCGCAGCGCGGTTAGTTCCTCGGCCGCTAGGGCTTCGGATAGTGCCTCGAGGGCCAGTGCGGCTGTCTTATTTTCGACGCGGAGTGCTATGTCCGGATCACTAACCAGAGTGATGATTCCGTTGGGCCCGGGCATTTTGAGCTTCATGTACCCGTAATGGGGTATGGCTTGGAAGATTGTAAACGCCTCCCGCCCTAATAGAGCGTGGTATCCGCTGCTAAACGGGGCCACTTGAATGTAATTTCTTCGGACCTGTAATTATCCGGCGTGCCGAATACCACATCTAGTGTGGTTTTCCCAGCACAACGTGCTTCCCGACTGGGGATGATTCCTCTAAAGGTTGTGCTACTTTGCTCAATGCGGCTCCAGTCTATTTGCATCTTTTGAAGAGTTTCCTCATAAATGAGGTTTAATCCGCTGCCGCCATCCATGAGTACCTTGGTGAGTCGAAAGCCGGCCACGATTGGACTGAGGACCAGTGCGGTTGGTGCTCGGGCTGTTCGGAATTTGGGTTCGTCACTGGCATTGAAGGTAATAGCCGTGTCACTCCAAGGATTTATTTCTGCTACGTGGCAGATTTCGGCCATGCTGCGGAGTGTTCGCTTGCGTCTATTATTTGATGCGAAGGTCTCAAAGACCGTTAACACCGTATTGTTGTCCACGGGATGGTGCTCTGTGGTATTTGGGAGGAGTAGATCCTCACCACTTTTGGCCACCTGCCGGAGTATCCAACATGCTCTAAGGCTGTGCGTTGGTATTGCATCCGTTGTACTATGAATTTTGCAGGGTCCGTTGAGCCATCCCTCCAGTACGGTTCCTTGCCCCATAGAGGGCTTTTGCTTTTTGGTAGTTAACCCAGGTGTATTGTGATAATGCACCCTTTTATTTTGGACTGGGTTTGTATTCAGGGCCGGATTACCCAAAATTTTATTTCGGTTTTCCAGGCGCTTTCCATCGCACAGTACTTTCGTACTATGGACACCAAGTCGGCAAAGCGTGTAATTTTGCGGCGACTTATGGCATTAAGGATTCCCTTGTCCGTGCAATTATTGCAGAAGAATGTAATTGCGTCTTCCTCATGGTAGTCCTTTATCCTGTTCATGACCAGGAGGAATCTGGCCCAGTAATGGTGTACTGTTTCTTCGGGCTCTTGCCTAATTTGGCATAGATCACTTATGTTTGGGTGGGTGGGTGGAATTGAACCCGAATCCTCACCCAATCTGAGACTCAGGGGCCAAGGAGTTTCCGAACTCGGAAGTTTGGATTCTTGGATGTTTTCCAATAAATCTAGCCCGCTGCCTGACTCTAGGTTCAGGTCTTGAGTGACGTCCTCCCCTCCGCGGGTATCCGGCTTGGAGGGATCGGGAATCTGAACATAGCTAGTCCTTAAGATAGATGAAGGGTTGCCGCATTGTTCCTCCACCACTGCAACGTGATGGGTGACCTCGGGAGAGTTGATCTCTCTCAGATCGGGTTTAGGCCCAATCTGATCGTAGTCGGTAGCGACTCCCAGGGCAGCGATGCGATCCAAGAGCTCGTTCAGGGAAGAGAGCTCCATTGGATCTAACTGCTCGGCGAGTTCTGAGTTAACATGAAGATTGATTTCGATGACCCGAGAAGTCATCGTCGGCGCAGCGGCCGAACAGGCGGTCATAAGAAAACCACCTAGCCGGAGAGTTTGGCCGATAGCCAAAGCTCCCTTAGCAACAGTGTCGTCTTTAAAGACGGGATGAGACATCCTTCCTGGTGGCGATGGCACAGCGGAACTCTCAATGAAAGCACCAATGTCGGTGTCAAAACCGGCAGATCTCGGGTAGGGGGATCCCGAACTGTGCGTCTAGGCCGGATGGTAATAGGAGGCAGGGGACACGATGTTTTACCCAGGTTCGGGCCCTCTTGATGGAGGTAAAACCCTACGTCCTGCTTGATTAATATTGATGATATGGGTAGTACAAGAGTAGATCTACCACGAGATCAGAGAGGCTAAACCCTAGAAGCTAGCCTATGGTATGATTGTATGTTATGGTTGTTGTCCTACGAACTAAAACCCTTCGATTTATATAGACACCGGAGAGGGTTAGCATTACACAAGGTCAGTTACAAAGGAGGAGATATCCATATCCGTATTTCCTAGCTTGCCTTCCACGCCAAGTAGAGTCCCATCCGGACACGAGACGAAGTCTTCAATCTTGTATCTTCATAGTCCAACAGTCCGGCCAAAGGATATAGTCCGGCTGTCCGGAGACCCCCTAATCCAGGACTCCCTCATCTACCATCCATATTACACTTTTATCACCATCTCTTCGCTGAACTAGTGCACCTATACATTTTGCCATTGTATTGGGTGTGTTGGGGACACAAGAGATTTCTTGTATTTGGTTGCAGGGTCGTTTGAGAGAGACCATCTTCATCCTACACCTCTCATGGATTTCTAAACTAGGTCATCCACTTGAGGGAAAATTGCTACTGTCCTACAAAACTCTGCGCTTGGAGGCCCAACACGTGTCTACAAGAATAAAGTTGTGTAGTAGACATCAATATGGAGGGCACCCATGGATACGGTTAGCGATGGAAAGTGAAAGTATGGTGGAAAAAGGAATAAACTTTATTTTCTGTTTGCGAACCGCCTATGATATATCTAGCATGGAAAGTGTTGGGAGCTCTAAGTCATTTTCGTTGGTGGTAAAAGTATGCCTCTCAAAATGTTTTATCTCTCAATTTTCACTTTGAGCTCTGGCACCTCTACAAATCCCTACTTCCCTCTGCGAAGGGCCTTTCTTTTACTTTATGCAATTTTTATTTTTAATTTGAGTCTCCAGCTTCTCTTATAAAGCACCAACTAGGGGGCACTATGATCGTACTTGACCATTGAGTGTAGCTAATATGCGAGTGTGTTTAATGAATGGATCAACGATTGAGCATGATGGGCTAGGGATAACTTATTTTAGCATTGATATTTTGAAAGACATGGTTGCTTGTTGGTATGCTTGAGTATTCAAGTCCTCATGTCAAAACTACACTGTTGCTTTGAACCAAATAAAAGTACAAATGCCCATGCTATAAAGAACAGAATATGAGATGACATCTTAGGCAGCATTCCACATCAAAAAATTTGTTTTTATCATTTACCTACTCGAGGACGAGCTGGAATTAAGTTGGGGATGCTGATACGTACGTCTCCAACGTATATATAATTGTATATTGTTCCATGCTATTATATTATCATTCTTCGATCTTTTCTAATCATTTTATAGTCATTTTATATTATTTTTTGGTACTAACCTATTGACATAGTGCCAAGTGCCAGTTGCTGTTTTTTTGCTTGTTTTTTACATCACAGGAAATCAATATCAAACGGAGTCCAAACACCGCAAAACATTTTGGAGATTTTTTATAGACCAGAACACCCAGGATGGGCCAGAGCAGCACCTGGGGGTGCCCCGAGGGGGGCACAACCCACCAGGGCGCGCCTGGGGGCCCAGGCGCGCACAGGTGGGTTGTGCCCACCTCGGTGGCCTCCCGCACCCCCTCTTTACCCTATAAATTCCCAAATATTCCGCAACCCTCGGGGTTAACCTAGATCAGAAGTTCTGCCGCCGCAAGGCTCAGTAGCCATAGACAACCAATCTAGACCCTTTCTGGCACCCTGCCGGAGGGGGAATCATCTCTGGTGGTCATCTTCACCATACCGACGGCCACCGCGATGAGGAGGGAGCAGTCCACCCTCAAGGCTGAGGGTTTGTACCAGTAGCTATGTGTTTAATCTCTCTCTCTCTCTTTCTCGTGTTCTTGAGATGTCACGATCTTGATGTATCGGGAGCTCTATTAATATAGTCGAATCATATGGTGTTTTCGCCTCTCTATCTTGTTGTGATGAATTGAGTTTTTCCCTTTGAGGTTTCGTTGTTATTGGATTGAATACTTTTATGGATTTGAGAACACCTGATATATGTCTTGCAATTGAATACTCGTGGTGACAATGGGGTATCATATTGATTCACTTGATATATGTTTTGGCACTCAGCTTGCGGATTCCCGAGGTGACATTGGGGTAATCTATGCATAGGGGTTGATGCACGTTCTTGTGTTTGTTTATCAGTAGAAATCTTGGGGCACTCTTTGAAGTTCTTTGTGTTGGATTGAGCATTATGAATATGAATTTGCTTTGGTGTTATTTTAGTATGAACTCTAGGATAGATTGAACGAAAAGAATAGCTTTGTGTTATTTTAGTACGAACTCTTGAATAGATCGGATGAAAAGAATAGCTTTGAGGTGGTTTCGTACCCTACAAACAATTTATTCTTATGTTCTCCGCTAGATAGGAACTTTGGAGTGATTCTTCATCGCACTTTGAGGGATGGTTATATGATCCAATTATATTAGCATTATTGAGAGATTGCACTAGAGAAAGTACGGACCCTAGGCCTCATTTTCAAGCATTGCAATACCGTTTTTGTGCCTGTTTATTATTTTCTACCTTGCTGTTTTTATTTATTCAGATTATAAAAATATATTTCTACCATCCATATTACACTTTTACCACCACCTCTTCGCCGAACTAGTGCACCTATACAATTTGCCATTGTATTGGGTGTGTTGGGGACACAAGAGATTTCTTGCATTTGGTTGCAGGATCGTTTGAGAGAGACCATCTTCATCCTACACCTCTCACGGATTGATAAACCTTAGGTCATCCACTTGAGGGAAAATTGCTACTGTCCTACAAAACTCTGCGCTTGGAGGCCCAACACGTGTCTACAAGAATAAAGTTGCGTAGTAAACATCAGTATGGAGGGTACCTGAGGGAGTCCTGGATTAGGGGGTCTCCGGACAGCCGGACTATCTCCATTGGCTGGACTGTTAGACTATGAAGATACAAGATTGAAGACTTCGTCTCGTGTCCGTATGGGACTCTACTTAGCGTGGAAGGCAAGCTAGGAAATACGGATATGGGTATCTCCTCCTTTGTAACCGACCTTGTGTAACCCTAACCCTCTCCGGTGTCTATATAAACCGAAGGGTTTTAGTCCGTAGGACAACAACCACAACATACAATCATAACATAGGCTAGCTTCTAGGGTTTAGCCTCTCCGATCTCGTGGTAGATCTACTCTTGTACTACCCATATCATCAATATTAATCAAGCAGGACGTAGGGTTTTACCTCCATCAAGAGGTCCCAAACCTGGGTAAAACATTGTGTCCCCTGCCTCCTGTTACCATCTGGCCTAGACGCACAGTTCGGGACCCCCTACCCGAGATCCGCCGGTTTTGACACCGACATTGGTGCTTTCATTGAGAGTTCCTTTGTGTCGTCGCCGTTAGGCATGATGGCTCCTACTATCATCGATAGCGATGCGGTCCAGGGCGAGACTTTTCTCCCTGGACAGATCTTCGTATTCGGCGGCTTTGCACTGCGGGCTAATTCGCTTGGCCATCTGGAGCAGATTGAAAGCTACGCCCCTGGCCGTCGGAAGTTTGAACTACGCGGCCGACATCCGCGGAGACTTGATCTTCGACGGATTCGAGCCACAGCCGGGCGCGCCGCACTGTCACGACAGGTATGACCTAGCTCTGCCGCCGAACAGTACCCCAGAGGCCGCGCTTGCATCAGCTCCGACCCTTAGCTCGGAGCCAACTGCGCCAATCGAGGACGGGTGGCTAGACACCGCCTCAGGGGCTGCAGTCTCAACGGCGATCGAGCCAAACACCAGCCTAATCCTCTGCGAAGCTCATGACTCCAAGGTGCCGGACTCTTTTCTGGACTCCGAACCGTCCGCGCCCCTGCCAATCGAATCCGATTGGGTGCCGATCATGGAATTCACCGTCGCGGATATCTTTCAGCACTCTCCCTTCGGCGACATTCTGAATTCACTAAGTTCTCTCTCTTTGTCAGGAGAGCCCTGGCCGGACTATGGCCAACATAATTGGTATGCGGACGACGAAGAAATTCGACGCCCACCCACCACCCACTTCGTAGCCACTGTCGATGATTTAACCGACATGCTCGACTTCGACTCCGAAGACATCGACGGTATGGACGATGATGCGGGAGGCGAAGAGGAACCACCGTCCACAGGGCGCTGGACGTCCACCTCATCATATGACGTATACATGGTGGACACACCAAAAGAAGACGACGACGAGGAACGGAAGGACGCAACGAAGGCTTGTCCCCTCGAGAAGCAGTCAAAGCGGCGGCGTAAGCGCCGCCCCAAATCCCACCTCGGCAGAAATAACGATCATACAGACCCAGCGTTGGAGCAGGGAGAACTACTGCCGGACCACGGCAATACGGAAAATCAAACCGAACAAACCAATTCTGTCAAAGATAAAAGTCCGGATGACATAACGCCGGACAGGCACCTGGAGCAGCAGAATGCCCATCAAAGGCTTGTTGCCACCGCGAGGAGTCTGAAAACGCAGAAGCAAAGGCTCAAGGCTGCGCAGGACACACTCCAAATCAGATGGAGTAAAGTACTCAACACAGCAGCGAAGTATGGTGGCAATCGCCCCACCAAGAGCTACCCGAAGCGGAAGTTGCTACCCGAATTCGATGAGGAGGCCCTAGATCCCCCACAACCAAAAATCAAAATGGCCACCTGGCCGGATAGACGACCTCACGGCCAACATGGAGCAGCAAACAACTCCACTCACAAGCCAAATAAGCGATCCACACGAGGGCTCGCACCAAAAGGACGGCGTAACCAGATCCATCTATGGACCACGCAAGCGCGCCCCAGCATATGATGCAACAGAACAAGCATCAGAACAATGCGGTACACCCAGCTATAGGGGTGCCGCACACCCCCTATGTTTCACCGATGAGGTGTTAGACCATGAATTCCCAGAGGGATTCAAACCCGTAAACATAGAGTCATATGACGGAACAACAGACCCTGGGGTCTGGATTGAGGACTATATCCTTCATATCCATATGGCTCAAGGAGACGATCTCCACGCCATCAAGTACTTACCCCTCAAGCTCAAAGGGCTAGCTCGGCACTGCCTTAAAAGCCTCCCCGAAAACTCCATTGGAAGCTAGGAACAACTCGAAAACGCCTTTCGGGCAAATTTTCAAGGGACTTATGTCCGACCTCCGGACGTGGATGATTTGAGTCATATAACTCAACAGCCTGGAGAGTCAGCCCAAAAGCTTTGGAACAGGTTTCTTACTAAAAAGAACCAAATTGTCGACTGTCCGGACGCCGAAGCCTTGGCAGCTTTTAAGCATAGCGTCCGTGACGAATGGCTTGCCAGACACCTCGGCCAAGAAAAGTCGAGAACAATGGAAGCATTAACAAGCCTCATGACCCACTTTTGCGCGGGTGAGGATAGCTGGCTAGCCAGATGTAGCACCAGCGACCCCAGTACATCCGAAGTTAGAGATGGAAACGTGAAATCACGGCGCAACAGCAATAACAAACGCCGGAATAAAGAAGACAGCACGAAGAGCACGGCAGTAAACGACGGATTCAAAAGCTCTCGGCCAGGTCAGCAAAAGCCGCCCTCTAAAGGCGCCAGAGACGAACTGTCCAGTCTAAACAAAATTCTGGACCAAATATGTCAGATTCATAGCAACCCTGGTAAACCCGCTAATCATACCCACAGAGAATGTTGGGTCTTCAAGCAGTCCCGCAAGCTCAATGCCGTACACAAGGGGGAGGATACACCAAGCGAAGACGAGGATGAGCCTCTCAAGCAAGACACTGGGGAACAAAAGAAATTTCCACCAGAAGTCAAAACAGTAAACGTGTTACACGTGATCAAGGGGAGAAACAAAATGGCACTCCCAGAAAAATATGCCCAAGGGCCTATCACTGCGGAGTCCTGCCACTGGTCATCTCAACCGATCACTTTCGACCATCATGATTACTCAGCAAGTATCCGGTGTGCAGGATGGGCTGCCCTGGTATTAGACCCAATAATTGACGGATACCACTTCACATGAGTCATGATGGACGGTGGCAGCAGTCTAAACCTGGTATACCAGGATACAATCCGCGAAATGGGGATAGACCCAACGAAAATTTTCCATAGCAACACTACCTTTAATGGAGTAATGCCAGGCCCAGGGGCTCACTGCACGGGCTCCCTGCTACTAAAGGTTATATTCGGCTTCCCCGATAACTCCCATAGCAAACATTTAACCTTCCACATTGCTCCGTTCCAATGCGGTTATCAAGCACTACTTGGACGCGAAGCTTTTGCTCGCTTTAATGCAATACCACATTACGCTTCCCTGACGCTCAAAATGCCCGGTCCACGCGGCATCATTACAGTGAACGGAAGTATTAAGCGATCCTTGCGCGCCGAAGAGAATGCGACTGCCTTGGCAGCCGCACACTAAAAACGGCCTCGCCAACTGAAGTATTTGATAGGTCGTCAAGACCACGGACGCGGTTAGACGAGTCCGGCGCTACTATATGTAATTTATACCGAATTGATGGCCACACCCCTATTACAAATACAAGGGGCTCAACGCGCGCAGACAAGTGGCAATTTCTACTCATTTCTAGTTATACATGGTCTCTTTAAAAAACCACCTTTTTGCACGACAACTTTTTCACCAAAGTTCCTCTTTTTTACAAATGACCATCGTGCTACACCCGTCCAGGATACGGCACAACGGAGACACAGGCGCAGACGTGCAGCAGGGAGCCGCTCCAAGGATTCTTTTTAGATTAAGACCCTGCGTAAACCTTTTTTACTGTCTCTTGTTGATACACATCCACCGAATTCTCAGCATAATTGAGAAGGATGCTGACATCTTGGCATGTGGCCACGTCAGAATAATGCACGTACCTGGACATAAGGGGCTTCTTACAAAGGGCACTATTTAGGCCCGGTTTATACCATAAAGACCGAATACCTTAGGGAGTGTTCGGCGTCGCGAGTTTGGCCTTCTATGCATCAGCTCCGAATCATTGTCTTTGGTCAAATGTTGGGTTTGCCCAGCTCTTGTGTTTTGGTGCCTTATGTTCCGCTTTATCGGCTAAGGCAGCACCAGGAGAACTACTGCGATTATGCCCTGGTTCATCCGGACGAGCACCTCAGTAGAGAAAGCTGAAAACTGACTGTCATGATATAGCGTGAGACTGGTCAACCACTCGATGACCTATCGGAATGTTAGAATTCCTCCGCCCTAATGAAGGGCCGTTTTCCGGCCAGGCATGTACGCACCCCGAGATCGGGAGAGTGCGGAGCCACCAGGGGCTATCTAGTAGCCCCACTGTCAAACTCCTATGGCTAAGTGAAAGTGTTAGAGCATTATAGTCCGGTTGCCTCATTCGCTGCGCTATCACCTCCTTAATAGGACCAAGACGTTGGGTTAAGTGTGAACACACGTTTTTTGCGAACACCTCCGCATTATATGCGTGGGGGCTGAAGCCGACGATTGCAATCTTTCAGGTTATACACATGTATACATAAACGGCCGCACAGGAGGCATCATATTACTTTCGGGCAAAAGTATAAACACAGCCTTATAAAATTTCATAAAAACATTGTGTTTACAATGGGAATACATTTCACTCAAACATAATATTCTTCGAGCACTGGGCCTCTATCAAACGAGCACCCTCGAGAACCTCCTCGAAATAGTGCTCGGCAGCCACTCGGCCTATGGTTGAACCCTTCGCCGCAACAGTGGTAGCATCCATCTCCGCCCAGTATGCTTTAACACAGGCAAGGGCCATCAGCGAGCCTGCTATGCACGCCGACCTCTTCATCGCATTAATGCGCGGCACCGCACCAAGGAACCGCTGCACTAAACTGAAATAGTTGTTCGGCTTTGGCTTTTTTGGCCATAGCTGATCCACGACAGACCTCATGGCGAGTCCGGACAACCTATTTAGTTTGGCCCATTCGGTTAGCTGATTAGTCAATGGAAGTGGACGCTCTGGAACGTTGAATTGCGACCAGAACAGCTTGTCCACTTCACGATCTGTTTGACCTTGGAATTATTTGGCTGCATCGGCAGCGCTCGCCGCCAAGTCCATATACGCATCTTCCGAACTCCACAGCCGATCCAGAGGGGCATACCGTGGATCTCCGAACTTCCTCCGTAGCATGAAGGGCTTCCCAGTCGCAATATCCCCGGCTTCCCGCAGCTCCTCCTTCTTCGCTCTCATAGCAGAGCGGGTGTCTTTGTCCTCCATCGTGGCCTCCTCAAGGTCCGTTGCCTTCGCTCGGTTTTCTTTTTCAAGGAGTCGGCAACGGTCAGCAGTGTCTTTTAATTCTATGGCCATCTTAGCCATCTTCTCTTGGCTCTCGCAATGTGCGGCCTTCTTGGCTTTCAACTCTTCGGCCGCCTTCAAAGCAGCCGCATTACTAATCCTCGCTTGTTCCTTGGCTCGGGCAAGTTCTACCCGCAAGGTTTCCACGGTGGCAGCTCCATTTGCAGTCACAACATATTAAAGATACTGGCATCATGCTGCTCTTACTATGTGGCGTTCACCAGATAATAACACTTACCCTGTGCCTCGTCAAGCCTCTTGTTAACAAGCCCGATGTCGGCGTCTGCCGCATCCAGTTGCCGTTTTAATTCGGCAAACTCACTAGTCCGGCTAGCCACCGGAGCTTCCACCACCTGCACATAATGGCAGTCTGGTTATTGCCTGGGACTATGATCCTCTGTTCATCGCCGTTCTTGACGACAACCAGAGTCTCAGGGGCTACTATCTACACAGGGCACACCTAACATGTGTGGTACTATCACATATTATCTCATGTACCTCAAATCCTGTCAGTAGACTCATAAAGGCTTCATGTAATCCGCTTTCGGTGGACGAAGTTCTCTCCATCACCGTACCCATCAGCGTACGGTGTTCTTCTGAGATGGACGCTCGCCCCACCAGCTCCCTTAGAACGTCCGACCGCATACCAGACGGTGTCGGACTCTTTTGTTTGCTCTCTTCGGGAGCCGGACGCTGGGGATTATCTTCTGGCCTCACCGGATCCGGAGAAGCCCTCCATGACGACACTTCGGGGTCGCCCGCTTCTTGAGTGGAGGAGTCCGGGGGAGGCGTTTCGCTCTCCATCACCTCTAGAAGAATATTCCCCGAAGACGAGCTTAGCTGAGAGGGGCTAAGGCCCGAACTGCAAGATATATGCGGTGGTTATTTTCTCAGAAAAAAGATGGTATACCTTCACTATTAAAGTATTTTTTGGATCACTTACGACTCGTTGGAGGGTTGATCCCCCCGCGGACTTTGTGCGGCAAAAGCACCCCCCGGGGCAGGACCCTCTGTGGGAGACTTCTTCTCCCATTTGGAGGCCTCGGCTTCCGGATCCTCGGAAGCAGTCCTTTTCCTCCCCCGGTTATCCTCCTTCATGGAGACGCTCATTCCCTCGGTTGGAACTGGCAGCGATGGGGGCCCGCGTCCACCCGTATTATCCCCCCCCCCCCCCGTATCTTCCTTCGAGGGCTCCGGGCAAGGTGCGAGCTCGAGCATCTTTTCCAATACCGGATTTTCTAAACCCTCAGGGAGGGGGGCCAAACACCGAATCATCTTCACCTTTGTTAGCCAGTCCTGGTCAAAGAGCAAACTCTCAGAAATAACTTCATGATGAATAAAAGACAGTGTGTTCGGCTAGAGGATTTCTTACTTGTTCGGTAGCGCAGTTACTGCTCAGGCCCACGTCCTCGGGAGTATCCGGACACTCTATTTGAGGTCCGAAGAATGACTTGTACATCTCCTCGTGTGTCAGGCCGAGGAGACTTTGAATGGCACGCGGTCCTTCTGGGTTGAACTCCCATAAGCGAAGGGGCCGGCGTTTGCAAGGCTGGACTTGACGAACCAGCATAACTTGTATTGCCACGACCAAATTAAAATCTCCCTCGAAGAGATCTCGAATGCGGCTTTGCAGTATAGGCACGTCCTTGGATGGACCCCAGCTCAGACCTCTGCTAATCCATGACATTAGTTGTGGTGGGGGCCCGAGCGGAAAGCGGGGGCAGCCGCCCACTTGGCACTTCTGGGAGCCGTGACGTAAAACCACTCCCGTTGCCATAATTCGGACACCTCTGGAAAGGAACCTTTCGGCCATGGAGCTCCTGCCATCTTGCCTATTGATGCACCTCTGCACGCTGCATGTTGCCCCTCGATCATCTTCGGCTTCACTTCAAAGGTCTTGAGCCACAGGCCAAAGTGAGGGGTAATGCGGAGGAAGGCCTCACACATGACAATCAATGTCGCGATGTGGAGAAAGGAGTCCGGAGCTAGATCGTGTAAATCTAGCCCGTAATAGAACATCAAACCCCTGACAAAGGGATCCAGAGTGAGGCCTAGGCCTCGGAGGAAGTGGGAGACGAACACGACGTTCTCGTTGGGTTCGGGAGTCGGGACGACCTGCCCTCGAGCAGGTAGCCGATGCGAAACCTCGGCGGCCAGGTATCTGGCCTCCCTCAACTTCTTGATGTCCTCTTCCGTCATGGAGGAGGGCATCCATCGGCCTTGAAGGCTGGATCCGGACATGATTGAAGATTCGGAGCACCTAACCTGGGCTTTGGGTGTTGGAACTCGAGGCGGGGGAAGGGTTCGATTGAGCACGAGAGGGAAAAAGCGAAAACCTTGTCCCTTTATAAAGAGGGTGAATATCAAGCGTCCTCTCCGTAGCCATTTAGGACTTGCCTATAATCTAGGAGTCCTAGACACGGTTGGGTTACCCACGACCGCATTAATGAGAATCCCGTAATTGGGGGAACACGATCTCTACTTTGACAAGACGTGTCAAGAAACCACCTCGTGTTATGTGTGGAGCTGGTTGAAGAAAAACGGTTCGAATAATCACCGGGCCATGACATAACGTCATGCTGCCAAAACAAGTCAGCAAATTGGATTTGCGAAAATATTATTCTCTCTATGGCGGTATGTGGAACTTATTTTGCAGGGTCAGACACTATCCTCGTATTCAAATTCTTCTGTGATGTATTCGGAGAAGGAACCCTCCTTGCAATGCCGAAGACAATACTGCACGCCGGACTCATCGTCATTGAAGCCTGGTTCAGGGGCTACTGAGGGAGTCCTGGATTAGGGGGTCTCCGGACAGCCGGACTATCTCCATTGGACGGACTGTTAAACTATGAAGATACAAGATTGAAGACTTCGTCTCGTGTCCGGATGGGACTCTACTTAGCGTGGAAGGCAAGCTAGGCAATACGGATATGGATATCTCCTCCTTTGTAACCGACCTTGTGTAACCCTAACCCTCTCCGGTGTCTATATAAACCGAAGGGTTTTAGTCTATAGGACAACAACCACAACATACAATCATACCATAGGCTAGCTTCTAGGGTTTAGCCTCTCCGATCTCGTGGTAGATCTACTCTTGTACTACCCATATCATCAATATTAATCAAGCAGGACGTAGGTTTTTACCTCCATCAAGAGGGCCCGAACCTGGGTAAAACATTGTGTCCCCTGCCTCCTGTTACCATCCGGCCTAGACGCACAGTTCGGGACCCCCTACCCGAGATCCGCCGGTTTTGACACCGACAGTACCCGTGGATACGGTTAGCCATGGAAAGTGAAAGTACGGTGGAAAAAGGAATAAAATTTATTTTCTATTTGGGAACCGCCTATGATATATCTAGCATGGAAAGTGTTGGGTCCTCTAAGTCGTTTTCGTTGGTGGGAGAAGTATGCCTCTCAAAATGTATTTATCTCTCAATTCTTGCTTTGAGCTCTGGCACCTCTACAAATCCCTACTTCCCTCTGCGAAGGGCCTTTATTTTACTTTCTGCAATTTTTATTTTTAATTTGAGTCTCCATCTTCTCTTATAAAGCACCAACTAGGGGGCACTATGATCGTACCTGGGCATTGGGTGTAGCTAATATGCGAGTGTGTTTAATGAATGGATCAACGATTGAGCATGATGGGCTAGGGATAACTTATTTCAGTGTTGATATTTTGAAAGACATGGTTGCTTGTTGATATGCTTGAGTATTTAAGTCCTCATGTCAAAACTAGAATATTTCTTTGAACCATATAAAAGTCCAAATGTCCATGCTATAAAGAAAAGAATATGAGATGACATGTTAAGCAGCATTCCACATCAAAAATTCTATTTTTTATCATTTACCTACTCGAGGACGAGCAGGAATTAAGCTTGGGATGCTGATACGTCTCCAACGTATCTATAATTTTTTTATTGTTCTATGCTGTTATATTATCATTCTTGGACCTTTTATAATCATTTTATATCATTTTTTGGTACCAACCTATTAACATGGTGCCAAGTGCTAGTTGTTGTTTTTTGCGTGTTTTTTACATCACAGGAAATCAATATCAAATGGAGTCCAAACCCCGGGAAACTTTTTGGAGATTTTTTATGGACCAGAACACCCAGGATGGGCCAGAGAAGCACCTGGGGGTGCCCCGAAGGGGGTACAACCCACCAGGGCGCCCAGGTGGGTTGTGCCCACCTCGGTGGCCTCCTGCACCCCCTCTTTATCCTATAAATTCCAAAAAAATCCGGAAACCCTCAGGGTTAACCTAGATCAGAAGTTACGCCATCGCAAGGCTCTGTAGCCACCGAAAACCAATCTAGACCCTGTTCCGGCACCCTAACGGAGGGGGGAATCATCTCCGGTGGCCATATTCATCATCCCAACGGCCACCACGATGAGGAGGGAGTAGTCCACCCTCGGGGTTGAGGGTTTGTACCAGTAGCTATGTGTTTAATCTCTCTATCTCTCTCTTGTTCTTGAGATGTCACGATCTTGATGTATCGTGGGCTTTGTTAATATAGTGGGATCATACGGTGTTTTCCCCTCTCTATCTTGTTGTGATGAATTGAGTTTTCCCTTTGAGATTTCGTCGTTATCGGATTGAATACTTTTATGGATTTGAGAACACTTGATATATGTCTTGCAATTGAATACTCATGGTGACAATGGGGTATCGTATTGATTCACTTGATATATGTTTTGGCACTCAACTCGCGGATTCCCGAGGTTACATAGGGGTAATCTATGCACAGGGGTTGATGCACGTTCTTGTCTTTGTTTCTCCGGTAGAAATCTTGGGGCACTCTTTGAAGTTCTTTGTGTTGGATTGAGTATTATGAATATGAATTTGCTTTGGTGTTATTTTAGTATGAACTCTAGGATAGATTGAATGGAAAGAATAGCTTTGTGTTATTTTAGTACGAACTCTTGAATAGGTCGAACAAAAAGAATAGCTTTGAGGTGGTTGCGTACCCTACGAACAATTTATTCTTATGTTCTCCGCTAGATAGGAACTTTGGAGTGCTTCTTCATCGCACTTTGAGGGGTGGTTATATGATCCAATTATATTAGCACTGTTGAGAGATTGTAGTAGCGAAAGTACGGACCCTAGGCCTCATTTCCAAGTGTTGCAATACCATTTTTGTGCCCGTTTACTATTTGCTACCTTGCTGTTTTTATTTATTCAGATTATAAAAATATATTTCTGCCATCCATATTACACTTTTATAAACATCTCTTTGCCGAACTAGTGCACCTATACAATTTGTCATTGTATTGTGTGTGTTGGGGACACAAGAGATTTCTTATATTTGGTTGCAGGGTCGTTTTGAGAGAGACTATGTTCATCCTACACCTCCCATGGATTGATAAACCTTAGGTCATCCACTTGAGGGAAAATTGCTACTGTCCTACAAAACTCTGCGCTTGGAGGCCCAACACGTGTCTACAAGAATAAACTTGTGTAGTAGACATCAAGCTTCAACCCTACCTTGTTGAGAAGAAGTTACCCAATGACAAGAAGACTTTTGTGCTGAACCCATTTCTTGACATCATGCACCGAATCTTCCGCAACTCTCTTTTTCTTCGCATAGGCGACAAGGACAAGGTGCATTCCTATCTTGTGGACATGATGCTCATGTGTGAGGAAGCGCGTCTCCAACAACCTGAACCACTTAATGTCTCTCATATCATGTGGTGTGAGCTTCAGTTTGCTGTGTTCCATCGTAAGGTGCCCATCTATGGACCTTATTTGCACCTCTTGATCTCGAAGACTTGGGAGAAGCTCTTTCCAGGAGAAGAGTTTCTTGCTCCCAACTGGATTCGCCATGAGCCCATCAAGCTGCGCTAGAAGAACAAGTGGGCTAACACCACTACCTGGGCTGAGGCCGAGGCTGCACGCATGGATGTTGATGATGATGAGATTGAGGAGGAGGAAGCGGAGGACAGTTCTGAGGGGCACGCTCCTCCCTCTGCTGAGCCATCTTGGGCTAAGAAGCTCAAGGCCAAGATGAAGGCTCTGTTCTGCATGCAGGCCAAGGGGCAGTACCAGACTCACATTGCTCAGAAGGAGAGTCGCCAATGCGACAATCGGATTTTGAGGAAGCTTGGTGAGCATGTCTCGATCGGGTCGGAGAAGATCATAACTCCTGAGGCTGCTTGGATGATGAAGCAGGGCTATCAGTGGACTGAGTGATACGAGGAGTCAATTCCTGCTGCCGAGACAGATGATGAGATTGTTGGGTGATCACTGTAGTGGGAGCTACCACTTGTGTCTTAGGTGTCCTCTGCCTTTTTGGTGTCTCGATGCCAAAGGGGGAGAGAGTGTAGGATTTGCGAGTTGTCTCTTTACCTTCGTGTTTCGTTGAACCTTCGTTGTTTGGTTTGTTGGTTTGTGTTCGTTTGCGTGTGAGACTAGGAGAATTATTCTATCATATGGTGTGAGACATATGCCCTCAAGCTTATCCTTTATTGTCTAGTATGTTTAGTAGCTTGTGAGCTTACTTTATCTTGTGCCTTTTACTTCATGCTCACTTACTATACCTTGCCTCCATACTTAGTGTCACTTATTTTTTTGCAAGGATTGCCTTGTCTATAAAATATAGGGGGAGTGTTGATCCTAGTATGTGTGTTGTGTAGTCCAATGCATATCTATAGAGTGCACACATCTAGGGGGACCCTGTCTACATTTTATAGATTTTGGGTTTTCTTATTTTCATTTTATATACCTGTGTGCAAATCCCGTATTGTCATCAATCCACCAAAAAGGGGGAGATTGTAAGGGCATATTTCTCCCTATGTGGTTTTGGTGTTTGATGACAGTGCATTTGCAGACTAATCGTGTGCGTTGAGCATTTCAGACATCTCATGTCTAGGCACAAGATGATTCGGTGCCCCTCGGAGCTTATCAAAGACGGCGGTTCTCTACGTTTTTTCCGGTGGATTTGAGTCGTAGGAAAGGCGTACTACTAAGAGGGGTCCGCTTTGGAAAGGTTAGGGTGGAATCATCACGTACACATCTGTTCCTTTGCACCACCTTTCCTTCCCTTCAAAGGAGCACCATCTGTTTTCCTTGTCTCTGCAATATGAAGGCTGCCAAGTGCTACAGCCTCTATGGCGTGCGGTAGTACCGCTCAGGCGGGCGGTAGTAGCGCTCCAAGCGGTAGTATCGCTCCTTGCGAGCGGTAGTACCACTGCCTCTAGCCCAGATGCTGGCGCATGCGGAAGTAGGCACAGAAGTATGTTTTTACTTCCGCCCCCATGCGATAGTACCGCTCCCTGTGAGCGGTAGTACCGTGCCAGATTTTTGTACAACCCTAAACTCTGGGGAAGTAGCTATGGAAGTAATTTGTTTATTCTGTGCGTTTTCCAGTGCCGATAGAGCCCTGCCCTGCGGTTGTATCGTAGGGGCACGCGGTAGTACCGCTTCGGCGGTTCTACCGCTCGTTGCCCTATGCAACAGGGCCTCGTCTGGTCACTACCCGCAAAACAGTAGTACCTCACCGTCCAGCGGTAGTACCGTGGATGTGTGCGGTAGTTCCGCACCACGCGGGCTGAGTGAGGGGGGTAACGGTTGGATCTTTTCCCCCACTATATAAAGGGGGTCTTCTTCCCCAAGAAGACCACCTCTTCCCTCCCCAAGCTCCATTGTTGCTCGAACCTCCATTTTCTCCCGATCTCTCTCCCTAGCCAATCAAACTTGTTGATTTTCTAGGGATTGGTTGAGAAGGCCCCGATCTACACTTCCACCAAGAGAAATTTGATTCCCCCCACTAATCCCTTGCGGATCTTGTTACTCTTGGGTGTTTGAGCACCCTAGACGGTTGAGGTCACCGCAGAGCCATATTCCATTGTGGTGAAGCTTCGTGGTGTCGTTGGAAGCCTCCAGTTAAGTTGTGGAGATATCCCCAACCTTGTTTGTAAAGGTTCGGTCGCCGCATCCTAGGGCACCAATAGTGGAATCACGACATCTCGCATTGTGTGAGGGCGTGAGGAGAATATGGTGGCCCTAGTGGCTTCTTGGGGAGCGTTGTGCCTCCACACCGCTCCAACGGAGACGTACTTCCTCTCAAAGGGAAGGAACTTCGGTAACACATCCTCGTCTCCACCGGCTCCACTCTTGGTTATCTCTTACCTTTACTTGTGCAAGCTTATATTGTGTTGTATCCCTTGCTTGTTAATGTGCTTGTTGTTGTTGTTGCATCATATAGGTTGCTCACCTAGTTGCATATCTAGACAACCTATTTTGATGCTAAGTTTAATTTGGTAAAGAAAAGCTAATGATTGTTAGTTGCCTATTCACCCCCCCTCTAGTCAACCATATTCATCCTTTCAGCAAGTCCATATGTCTTTCACTTGTGTGTTACAATGGTCTTGAATTAAAGTTTGTGACTGGTTCAATTGGCTGTACGCTTGACTGGAGAATGGTGTGTGGACAAAGAGAGTATGATCCTCATCATTGATCCAGGATGCAACAATTTGCATACCACTTTTGACAAAAGAATGTAGTTTTGAAAATTTGTTAACGAATAGTTGATGAAGCCAACAATCATGCCAAAGAAGAATGGCCTGGCCCATTTGACTGTCAGAGTTGGCCTTGTATCCAGGTAGTAATTTTAAGTGGCTTTTCCACCAGCTTTGATCCTTCCATTTTGGAACCAGGAAGAGTTTCGAAGTAGAAATTTTCCCAAACAAAGGAGACCCAGGGCAATGGATCCTTCTTTAGGATTTTAGTTTTTGACGCTTTTCATCATGAGAGCTTTGTTGTGTATTTGATACATCCAGCATGCCCAATCCCCCTTGGTCTTTTGGTGTGCAGACTTTCTCCCAAGAAATTAAAACGGACCCATCAATTTGCTGGCCAATTTTTCTCGACAGAAAATTCCATAGGTACTTGCCTGGAGTTGGCTTCTTGTTCGTCGCGCCGGCGTAAAAGCCGGGAAGGTGGACATACATTTAACCCACTTGAATGGGGGTAGGAAGCTGCTTCGTTTGGTCACGTTAGCTTTGAGATGGCATTAATGCAACGCGAGCTGCGGGCCGGAGCAAGTTCCTCGCCCGCCGACCGGTGTGAATGACACGCCGTTTGGTTAGCATGCGGCAGTGACCAGTCACGTTTGCTCTGAACCGGCACGAACGAGACATCAGGTGTGAAGTGGCGATTAGAGTGAAACTCACGGCAAGGGTTTTGAATAGGACCGTGCAGTTGGGCGTCTACATGGCGGACATGCTTATATCCGCAAACCTCCTCAACTTGATTTCGTTTTGTAGGATTTTGAAGTTAAGAACCCTTCTAGGAGGATTTGATGCACGACGTTTGACCGGACCCTCATGGACCATTGGCAGATATACCACCGCCATGGCTGAAAGCTATTCGAGGCGAATATGGGTTGTCCAGACGCGCTGTTTGGGCCCTGGTGGCCCGTACTAGTATAAGGCTGGTTGTAATGGGAGTATCATAAGTAGTATCATGCATGCCAACTAGGCCAATTTGATGAGGTGTCATAGAATTAAATGAAGAAAGAGAGGGTTGACTATCTTATCATGATACCGTAACATACTAAATGTTGTGCTACTATGTGTCATGCATGTCAATAAATGAAGTCATCTTATATATACCTACTAATAAAGCAAGGTGTATTTCTCCAAATTTTTATTCGCTCACCGTCAAAATTTATTTTTCTATCCTAGGTGGTACTAATTTTTTGAGCGCACGCCTATTTTTTAGCAATCCAGAACTCTATAGTTGGCCCGCACACGTTGTGGCCCGGCAAAGCCAGCCCACTTATTTGTCTGCCCATGTAAACCGAGAAAAGCCTTTTACTCGCCCAACATGATAGATAGTCTACGATCACACAAGGCACACAATACTGGGCCGGCCCGTTTTGTTTTTCCATCCAATTTTTTTATATTTTTACTTTATTTCGTAATTCAAAATTTTCAAAAAAGTTCAGAACTTGAATTTTCGTCAAATTTCAGATTTCTTTTTTGAGTTACAATAGTCTTCTCATTTTTAAAAATGTTTGGAACGTTAATTTGTTTTCTTGTTCCGATTTTTTGTCAAATTCACAAATATTCAGAAAAATGTTAGGCTTTAAAAACATGTATTTAAAAAAATATTCGATTATTGAAATATATAATTGTTTTAGTCAAATGTTCACATATTCAAAATAATGCCTGCGTACGTCTATTTATTTTAAGTAATATATTTTTCAAATTTATTTTTTTACCCGAGTTGCTACTAAATTTTTGTCCGTATGTCTATTTTTTAGCAATCCACTATTTTATACTCGGCCCGCACAGGCTGTGCCTCATCAAAGCCAGCCCATATAACCGAAAAAAGCCTTTTTCTCACTCTGTGCGCTAGATAGTCAGTAAACGCACAGGGCGCCCAAGACTGGGCAGCCCCGTTTTGTTTTTCCGCCCAAATTTATTTCTATTTCTACTTCATTTCAGAATTTCAAATTTTCAAAAAAATTCAGAACTTGAATTATTGCCAAATTTCCTATTTTTTAGTTACAATATTGTCTTCCCCTTTTTAAAAATGTTTGGAACATTAATATATTTTTCTCGTTCCTATTTTTCTCCGAATTTATAAATATTCAAAAAATGTTTGGCCTTTAAAAAATATGTATTTTAAAAAGTATTCTATTTTTAAAATATATTATTGTTTTAGTAAAATGTTCACTGATTCAAAATAATGTCTGCGTACGTCTATTTATATTTAGTAATATATTTTTGAAATTTATTTTTCTATCCGAGGTGGACTAAATTTTTATGCGTGCGTCTATTTTTTTAACAATTCAAAATTTTATACTCGGCCCGTACACGCTATGGCCCAGCAAAGCCAGCCCACTTATTTGCCTGCCCATGTAGCCGCGAAAATCCATTTTCTCCCCCGGTGTGCTAGATAGTTGGCCATCGCGCAGGCCCCCGAAGTATGGGCCGGCCCGTTTTAGTTTCCGGCCAAATTTATTTTTATTTTTACTTTATTTCACAATTCAAAAAATTTAAAAATTAAGAACTTGAATTTTTGTCAAATTTTCAATTTTTTTAGTTATAATATTGTCTCCCTCTTTTTAAAATTGTTTGGAACATTAATTTAGTTTCTCGTTCCGATTTTTTTTCAAATTTAGAAATATTCAAAATAAATGGGCTTAAAAAACATGTATTTTGAAAAATATTCGATGTTTGAAATATATTATTGTGTTAGTAAAATGTTCACTGGTTCAAAATAATGTCTGCGTTTGAAAACATAATTCATAAATTTGTTTGAACATACAAAACATGTTCCATTTTCAAAAGTCGGTCACAAATAATAAAATGTTTGTGTTTTGATGAAAGTTTCATGTCTTCAGAAAATTATTTTTTTTAAATTTTGGTCATGTTTTTTGCAACATGTACGGAATATTATAAGCATTATTTGTAATTTAAAAAAAACATTTTTTCAAGAATATTCGGGTATTCATATTTTAAAAAAGTTACAAAATATTTTATATCCAACGTTGCACTTCGATTTTTGAAATATATTATCATTTTAGTAAAATATTCGCGGATTCAGAATAATGTCTGCTTTTGAAAACATATTTGATAAATTTGTTTTGAATGTTCAAAACATGTTCCTTTTCCAAAAGTTGGTCACAAATAATAAAATGTCCAGGTTTGTATAAAAGGTTCATGTCTGCGAAAAATGATGTTGTTTCAAATTTTGGTCTTGTTTTTTGCAAAATGTACGGAATATTATAAGCATTGTTCGTAATTAAAAAAACATGTTTCCAAGAATATTCGGTAATTCATATTTTAGAAAAGTTCAAAAATGTTTTAAATCTGATGTTGCACCATGTTCTTAATTATTCATACCAGCCATTGCTTAGCAGTAGGCGTTTGTTATTGTGGCCAGCGCCACACGGTCGGGTAAGGTCATGTGTTCAATCGTTCAACACGTAAATTTTTTGAATTATTACTCATGCCTTGCAAACACAGCTTATTTCGGTGCCAGCCAGTGGGCTGGCCCAGACACGAACTGTTATGCGTCCCACATGCTATTTGACGCAACAACCATCATATAATAGCTCCAAGGCAGCTGCCCTAAGAAAAGAAAAACATATACATATAGATTTTGTTCCATCCATTCCGTACATAGCTCCCCATTTTTTTGATATCCCCGGGTGGGCCAAACTGAACCTACCACGTATTTCTTTTTCTATCCGACGGACGAGCAGCAAAAACCAAAGGGTGCAAGGGGATTGGACTATGAAAAAAAGGTACCAGTTGGATGGTCGCCGCCACGCTGACCAGCCCCACCACTATCAAGATCTGGCGCGCCAAAGATGACCCGTGAGAAGACCGCAGCTCCTCGCTCTGTCGCCCACTGCTGTGGAGACCGTTTTTGATGAACACATCAATTATCTCTCCCGCTTCTTCTTGCAAAAAATGTATCTCCCCGTTGCAACGCACAAGGCATATGTGCTATGATACTAACATATGATACTTCCTTCATCCCAAAATTCCTGTCTTACATTTATCCAGATAAGAATGTATCTATTACTAAAATATGATTTAATACATCCGTATTTGGACAAATATAAGACAAGAATTTTAGAACAGTGGGAGTGCTATGCATTATGGATGTAGTATCATATGCATGATTATGATACTAGTATATGATACTCACCATTACGACCAGTTAGCCACTATGATTCTTTCCCTAATATTAAAGGGAGGATTGTTTATCCACTTTTATTGGTCCATCAGGCTTTTTGTAGGTCGTTCCAGTTTTAGTTTTTTTTCTCCGCCCATCATTTGAGTTGTACGTAAAAAACTGCGTTCCATTTTCTTCAAAAAATAAATTGCGTTGGGACAGACTCAAACCCTACTCATGCAGTTTGAGAGCAGAGACACAAACCAGTCCACCTAGGTAACATATTGTTTGAGAAATATAAGGAACATTTCCTTTTATATTGGCAGAAGCAGGATTTGAACTTGAAACCACAAACTACATTCTAACTTTCCTAGCCAACTAGGCCATCAAACACTTGCAATAATAGAATGTGGAATTATGTTTATATACTGCAGACAGCACAAAGGCCACACAATAACATTAGGCCTTAGCCTGCGGTCCAACTGTTGGGCTAGATCCATGAACGCAACAACTAGAATTCTATACCCTACGGTCAAACCTTCGATATTTGATATTCAATAGTCCCACCTTGCTACATGAAACTAATTCTTGCCAATTTATATAACTTTTAACACCGTTGTCTGCTGTGAGCTAATTAAATGGGATCTCTAATATGCAAGGTGCAAGGGGCTTTGCATGAGTCCATAATATTTTACATGAGCTTGTCAATTAATGCTAGTATACAAAGACTTTATCAGCTCGTCATCTTGGATTGATCACATTTGGATGCATTTTGATCATATAGATATCACAACTATCGTGGACAAGCGTGGGGAAGAGGATAAACTGTGAAACGGCAAGAGGTGTGTGATATTGATTTTCACCCGTTGCAACGCACGAGCCTTTTTGGTAGTTGACCTTAAAGTATCATTAGCACAAAGGCCGAGGAAGATTATGCAACTGCAACAGGAAAGATCCGTGCAGCGATGGACAGGGGGGGTGGGGCAGGGTAGCTTCTACTTTTAGGCTTTTAGCCTTGGATGGCCCGCTGCCATGTTTTGGGGGACCGGAGTAGTAGACTACAGTAGATGAGAATCTTTGCGGGGCCAGCCTGTGGAGGAGACAGAACCGGACAAAATTTTCCATGGGGCTACCAAGCGTGCTCTCTTGTCCCGTGGTCGTGGACCCCGCAAGCAATCTGCGTGTCTCGTAAGGCCAATTGCAACTGGAAGGGCAGGGCACATGAAAAGGACGAAACGATTGGAGCACTGCGCGGAGAGGTAGGGCAGGGCAGCTAGGGGTTCGGTGCACGTCCGCCATGCATCGAGCACTCCTCGAGCACCTGCAGGAAGGAAACGTGCGAGGAGCCGGATGCACGTTTCCTTGGCGTGGTGTGGGACGTCGAGAGCTCAGAATTAGTAATAGCGTGGGGTTTTCTCTTCTTTTTTTTGAGGGGAACGTGGGGTTTTCTCTCTTCAACCATTTCGCAACTTGACTTGAAGCTGGCATCGATGGTCGTTTGGCCCCCGCGAAAATGTTCACCGAGCAGTTGGATCGGGCCCACTGAATCCCTCACAAAAGACACAAACGCTCCGTATACGTACGCGTTAATCAGAACGCCGTATTCAGCTCAAATCTTAACGGATATGACGAGGCACAAACGAGCCCGGGAGTGTAGCACAAACTCCACCAACCCCCTCCCCCCCCCCCCCCCCCCCTCGACCTTGTTAGACCAGCCATTTTCCTCTCTCTCTCTCGTCCCCCCGACCCTCCGCTAGCTCTGTCGCCACTGCCGCCATTCCGACCCCTTAGCGCCACCACCACCGCCACAAAATTCCTCCCCGCCATCTCACCGCCACGGTACCTCTGGCTATCCGCAGACTGCACATTGCCCTCTATGTATTCGACTAATTGTTCATGCATTTTTTTTTCTAATTCTTCTGTAGGAAAAATGATGGATTCATATGGTTCGTGAGACAATGAGTATGAAAACACGGATCTTGATGAATTAATGCAAAAGGATTTCTGTGATTCGTCCATACAAAGATGCCGAGATGATGATGATCATGAACATTCAAGAGGAAATAGACACGAAGGTGGAGCACATTCTGAACTTTAAGGGTTCAATCAAAGAGAGAAGAGTTTTCAAACGAGATAGGGTCTCTAGAGCACAACTGCTCTTTACACAATTGGATGGACCGCCCCAGTAAGTGACCAATCACAAAATCATGATCTAACTAGGCTCTTCAAACCATCCATATACGTTTGTACTAATCAGAACCCCCATCTTCAGTTCATATCTAGGGCGGATATGAGGAGGCCCAGACGAGCCCAAGAGTGTTGTCGGCGTTCTGGGAACGGGGGTCCCCAGACTTGCCTGCCTGCGGCCTGCGGCGTGGCTCAAAGGGGGCCCAGCACGGCCCATCTTCATCAACACAAGACTCAAGACCCCCGCAGGGGCCAAGCCTCGCGGGGCGGACGACGCGGAGCTTCCTCAGGCGCGGCCTCGTCAGGCTGGCTCACAAGGAGGTGGAGAAATCAAAGCAGGGTACCTCACGAGGTGCCCGTGACGCAAGCCATGACGATCAAAGGCGCCAGGCGGGTGCCAGCCCGCCCAGCGTCCTCCTTTCCTCTTTGGTGCAAAGGGAAGCCGCGGTGTACCGAGGCATCGGGCAAAGGTTGCCATTTCGGTGCAACGAGACCAAGACTAGGAGGACTACGAGACGGAGGTCACCGTGGAGCCCAAGACGGCGTCATCACCAGAGCTTTGCGTAGGCGAAGACTACTTTTGTCAGGATAGCTGATACTTGCTGCCCCCCTTCAAATTAGCCCGCCATTGTTGGCTCCCTTCCCGCTCGATATTTGGGAAGAGGACCAGGGCCTCTATAAATAGGACCAGCCACCCACATAACAGGGGGCGGTGAGTGAGGGCGAGGAGGAAGCGGTGAGTGAGAGAGTGAGTGAGAGAGAAAGAGAGAGAGAGAAAAGGGCGACTGAACTCCTCCTAACAGTTCATCGCCCCAACCCAGAGCAGACCCTCGCGAGGCTGTTCTTCCTTGTATTGTTCATCATCATCAGCCCCAAGAGGCAATCCACCCACCACACACTGGAGTAGGGTATTACACCGCAACGGTGGCCCGAGCCAGTATAAACATCGTGTTTCTTATGCAGTTCTTTCAGTAGTCTAGATCTTTGCGAGACGGAGAGGTAGAAGGCGTAATCTCCGCGCGCACCCCAGAGTTCGAACCTTAAGGGTCTGCCGGAACCCGAAATCCGACATTTGGCGCGCCAGGTAGGGGTGCGCTGGAATTCGTCTTCCACCGCCTGTTCTCCTCCGACCGTCGCGTCCATGTCCGACGCTCGTCGGGCCCGCGCCGAGCGCTGGGCCGCCATCGCTTCCCGCGTCGCCCAGACGGCGCCCGTCGGCGGACGTCCTCATCGTCCCCCGTCACCCGCCATCAATGCCGCCACCGGCCCGGCGGGGGGCGAGCAGCAAGCGTCGTCTCAGCATCCATCCGTGCGGCAAGACGGCCGCACCGCTACTCCATCGCTCACACCAGCTGGTTCTTCGTCCCGCGCGCTCCGCAAACCCTTGGAGGCTCGGGATGCGCTCATCGCGGCAAACGAGCTCCTGCGCTACCGTCCCGTCGACGACGTCTACGAAGAGTGGCTCGACCGCGTCGCCGAGCTCGTCCGCGCCGCAGGGGGCTCTCCCGCGCCGTCCGTTCCGCTGCGCCGCACCCCGCCCCGCGCGGGCAACGAAGCTCCGGGGGCGTACCAGCCGCCTCCTCTCCAAGAAGACGCCATGGCTCCAAGGCGCGTGGCCCCTGGGCGGAACCCGCCCCGTCAGGTGCCAGCGCAGCAAGAACGGAGCTGCCAAGAAGTCCCTCGCCTGCAAGGAGCTGCCCGGGCACTCCCTGCTCCGGCACGCCGCGACCCTGCTCCAGCTCCGGCACGCCAAGACCCCGCGCTGCTCCTAGCTGCAGCGCGTGGGGACCCTCAAGACCGAGCTCTCCACCAGCCGAAGCCTTTCGTGGCCACCGCAGGCTGCCGTGCCTACACCACCGAGCTGCGTAGCGTCGCGTGGCCCGGCAAGTTCAAGCCATACCTGCCTCCTCGTTACGACGGCACGACTGACCCTGCAGAGTTCCTCCATCTCTATGAGCTGGGCATCGAAGCTGCCAGCGGGGACGAGAAGGTCATGGCAAACTGGTTCCCCATGGCGCTCAAGGAAGGAGCTCGCACCTGGCTCCTGAATCTGGCTCCAGGCACGATCTCTTCCTGGGACCAGATGTGCACCTGCTTCATCGCCAACTTCCAAGGTACTCGCGACCGGCCACCCGCCGTGAGCGACATGCGCCGCATCAAGCAACAACCCGAAGAGATCCTGCAAAAGTACATCCAGCGCTTCAACAGCGCGCGCCTAAAGATCCCCAAGGTGTCCGAGGAGGCCATCATCTCGGCCTTCTCCGATGGTGTGTGCGACGTCAAGATGAAGGAGGAGCTGGCGATGCATGAAGACCTGTGCACCTCCCTGGAGCTGTTCAACTTGGCGACCAAGTGCGCCAGGGCTGAGGAGGGACGCCTCTCCCTCCTCGAGCTGCCTGCCGCAGACCCAGAGGAGAAGCCCAAGGCCAAGGACGTGAAGCGCAAGGGGGCTGCCGTGCTCGCGGCAGAACCAGACACCAAGCAAGGCAAAGATCTGCCTGAGTCCTCCAGGCGCAGCCGGTACTGTGTGTACCACGACCTCCACACCCACAACACCAACGAATGCCAAGAACTCCGCGCCGCGCGAGAAGGAAGGATCGGCCGTCGTCCCGACCGTGCCGATCGGGGCTACGGCCGAGGAGGAGGAAGAAACGCAGGACGCTGGGAAGACCGCGGCCCGCGCCAAGGGTGGCGCGATCAACCTCGCGAGGATCGCTGGCGAGACCTGCCTCGCGAGGGGGACTGGAGGGATCAGCCTCGTGGGGATCGCCCACAGGGCCACGCAGGCCTCCCTCCACTGCCACCTCAGCCAAGGAGGAACGAGGACCGCCATCAAGACAAAGGGGCTGGGGGCTTCCAGGAGCCACGCGCAATCACCTGCATCCTGGGCGGAGCTCAAGCCCCAGCCTCCCAACGCATCTTCAAGCAGTTTGCCCGCGAAGTGAATGCAGTCCTTCCCAGGCTTGAAGCAACGCGCCCTCTCAGGTGGTCGGCATGCGCCATCATATTCAGCTCAGCGGATCAACTCAAGTGTGCGGCCACAGCCGGAGTCCTCCCGATACTTTGCTCCCCAGTCATCAGCAATGTACTGGTCACCAGGACCCTCATCGATGGTGGGGCAGGGCTCAACGTCCTGTCCGTGGAAACGTTCAACAATCTCCAAGTGCCCTACGACCAGCTTTAGCCAACCAAGCCCTTCTCCGGAGTCACCGACGGCTCCACGGTCCCGATTGGGCAGGTCCGCCTCCCTGTCACCTTCGGGGCACGCGACAACTACCGCACCGAGCTCATCGACTTCGACGTCGCCCACATCCGCCTGCCGTACAGCGCCATCCTCGGGTACCCAGCGCTGGCCAAGTTCATGGCTGCAACTCACCATGGCTACAACGTCCTCAAGATGCCAGGAAGTGGCGGAGTCATCACGGTGCCCTGTGAAGAGAAGGATGCAGTGTGTTCCCTGGAGCGAGCCTTTCAGGCCGCGTCACTGGAAGACCCGGATCGCGGAAGCAGGAGGCTTCCCGAGACCACCCCCAAGAAGAAGAAGACATCGTCCGGACCGGCCCCTCGGGAGGCGGGCCCCTCAGGGCCCGCATCTGCCCAGGGGGAACCTCCTTCCATCGCATAGGAAAGCGCGCCCGGCGCCCTCCTCAGGCAGGGCTCGGGGGCTCTCCCCTGGAGGGCCACCGACCTGGCCAGGGTCACGAGGGAGGCGCTTGGGCACCACATGGAGGCGTGTTTCGAAGCACGTTTCCCTCAAGAAGGAGCAAGGCAAGGAAGGTCAGACCCGCAGGAGTTCATCAACAAGGCCATTCAAGAACTACAGAAATCAAGAATCATGAGGGGTTGCCGCCGTCTACCGGCTGTGGCTCCCCATCCAGGCGAGGATGGTGGGCTGCGCGTCTGCATCGACGTACCAGGGCTCAACCAAGTCGCTACGATGGAGCGCCTCTGGCCCTCGCGAGTGGGGCGCTACGGGGGTCCGCCCCACAGCTACGTTCGCATGCCTTACGGCTTGCCGAGCGCGGTTGCTATGCGCAAGCGCCTCATGAGGGGCATCATGGAGGCTCAAGAAGACAGGCGTTCCACAGCCTTGGCGGAGATGGAGATGATTCGCGAAGAGCTACCAGTGCCTCCGGAGCCTCCCAAGGCCCCTGGGCCTGGGGGCTCGTGAGGATCGGCTTCCGCAGCCCACCGAGTCTGCTGCACCGACACCCCTTCGCCCTTGACACCTTCAGGTGACATCTTTCAAGTTTCATTTCCAGCTGGGAGCGTCCTCCCAGGGCTTCATCGTTCCCAGGCCGTGTGGGTCCGTCCCTGCGGTAGGTATCCCTTTTATTTCATGTCGTTAGCTTGCTTTGTTGGGGGCGCCCCTCGGGCTGCATCATCCCCAAGTCGCTCGGGCCCGACCCAGCAATGTCTACCTTCCCAGCGTCTATTTGAATGAATCCCCTCCTTCGCGGCTAACGTGTTTGATCTAGTTGCCTGCTCAACTGACGCCAACTGACGGAATAGTTCCCATAACGGCACGACGCTTGCGCATGGGTCCGTCCCTGCAACGCCGACAAACCTAAATGGCTGAGCTCTGGCCGTGGCAGCCCCGCATGGCGCCACCTCGTCGAGCCTCCAGTGCCTCACCTCCCCTCGGAAGCAACTAACGGCAGGCTGATAATTGTCATGGCAACCTCTTCTTCCTTCTATGATGAGTTTACAGGATCCCCTAAGGGAGTTGCGTTAGGCAAGGCCCTCGCGGCGTTCCTTTCACTCTCGTCCGCGCGAACCGCTTGCACGTTAAAGGGGGGGGGTGCCTAAGCATCGCGACTCAGGGCTCCTACTGGCTCTCCAGCCCTCACCCTCTGGCCTTGACCACGGCATCGCGACCTGGCATACCAGCGACGGCTAAGACTAGCTCGAGGGCCGGGACCCGAGGACGTAGAGCAGAAAGGGGAGCAAAGGCGGGGGAGAAGGGGCACGCGAGGACCTCGCCGAGCGATTCCGCTCCTGCCGACGCGCGGACCCGATGACACACCAGGAATAAACCCCGAATCTCGAGATAAGTCACCGCCCGAAAGCACCGGCTATCATAGCACTACCCCCGCACCTAATGCAATTCCGTGTCAGCGACGCCACTCTCCTTTCTCGCCGAGCGACGGCTGCTTGGGCGCCAAAGGGGACCTCCTAAGCATCGCGACTCAGGGGCTCTTACCGGACCCCGGGTCGCTCACCTCCTGGCCTTGACCACGGCATCGCGACCTGGCATACCAGCGACAGCTGACGCCGCCTTGGTACTGGGACCTGTCGACGCAGAGCACCAAGCCCTCGCGAGGTTCGAAAGGGAGAACTGAGCTAAGACGGAATCAGCAACTCGCACAGCTCTACAGCAAGGGTTATGTATTAACAAACAGGATTACAGGCACCTTACAAGCCCCCATGGGGCGCATTTTGATTCCTCGCAGGGAACGGATCCTAAGGGATGCTAACTACACGCGCTCCTGCAAAAGATGCCATCATCAACAGTGGGCCGTCAAGCGCCAGCGCCAACCCCATCCAGATCAGAGTCGGCGACGGCCAAACGAGCCCGCCCTGCTCCAGGAGCGGCGCCGGCTCATGGGCTCGTAGCTGTCGTCACTCGTCTCCGGAGTCGCGAAGATCTCGCTGGATCCTCCGGCGCCTCCGTCGCCTGCAGAGCCGCCAAGGGGGCGGTCAACGGGCCTAGCCCTCACCATGGCGAGGTCCTGGCCACCTCTCCCGGGGCAACACTCCAGCCGGCGCCCGTTCGCGTCGAAGACCTTGAAGAACATCACCGAAGCGCTATCATACTCCAAGTGGACCGCGAAGACGCCCCTTACCCTGCAAACCTGGGCGATCTCTCTCCAGCCACGAGTCATGTAGACTTCGCCCGGGGCAACGACCGCGACCTCTGCCTCGGTCGCGAGGGTGCTGCAGCCGGCGTGCTGCAGCCAGAGCTCCAGGGGCTCCCCCCACGGGATGATGGAGGCGAAGAAGGGAGGCAGGCGGATCCAAGACTGGAGAGAAATGGCGACGTGGAGCACGAACTCTTGGGAGGAGCCCTCGGCGTGGATCCCAGGAGGAACATCCCACACCTTCGTGACCCGTCGGCGCCGATGACGGCGCTGACCGCGGGGATCGGCATCGACCCCTTCGAGGCCCTCGACGTGGGCATACAAGGGAAGCGGGAACCCCGGCGAAGCCCGCTCGCACCGAGGCCTCGACACCACCTGACGGTCCTCCTCGTCCCGGCCGCGAAGAGCGAGCCGTTTCTTCGGCGGGAGCGGGTCTGGACCCTCTCGAGGGGCCTTTCCCCTCTCCGCTGCAGAGAACCGGCGAATCGGAGCCATCGCGGCAAGACGGAGCAAGGATCGGGAAGAAGGAGAAGCAAGGAGGGATGGACTGGAAGGGCACGCGCAGTTCCGTACTTATAGCCGGCGAAGGCCAACCGCCGGCCTCCACGATCGCAGGTAATCATGACACGATTTGCATGCAGGGACTTGTCCAACCCGCACGATCACCGAGGCGTCATGGGGAAGCGGAGACGCCCACGTCCCATCAACCGCCACGCGGTGCCCAAGGCCGCAGGCTGTTAGGGCCCGCGGCGCTTCGCCCTTGCCCTTTCGCCTCTCGGCACGGCAAGGTCCGGGCGCGCCTTGGGCTCGGGGGCTACTGTCGGCGTTCTGGGAACGGGGGTCCCCAGACTTGCGTGCCTGCGGCCTGCGGCGTGGCTCAAAGGGGGCCCAGCACGGCCCATCTTCATCAACACAAGACTCAAGACCCTCGCGAGGGGCCAAGCCTCGCGGGGCGGACGATGCGGAGCTTCCTCAGGCGCGGCCTCGTCAGGCTGGCTCACGAGGAGGTGGAGAAATCAAGGCAGGGTACCTTACGAGGTGCCCGTGACGCAAGCCATGACGATCAAAGGCGCCAGGCGGGTGCCAGCCCACGCAGCGTCCTCCTTTCCTCTTTGGTGCAAAGGGAGCAAGCGCAGCCGCGGAGTACCGAGGCATCGGGCAAAGGTTGCCATTTCGGTGCAACGAGACCAAGACCAGGAGGACTACGAGACGGAGGTCACCGTGGAGTCCAAGACGGCGTCATCACCAGAGCTTTGCGCAGGCGAAGACTACTTTTGTCAGGATAGCTGATACTTGTTGTCCCCCTTCAAATTAGCCCACCATTGTTGGCTCCCTTCCCGCTCGATATTTGGGAAGAGGACCAGGGCCTCTATAAATAGGACCAGCCACCCACATAATAGGGGGCGGTGAGTGAGGGCGAGGAGGAAGCGGTGAGTGAGAGAGTGAGTGAGAGAGAAAGAGAGAAAAGGGCGACTGAACTCCTCCTAACAGTTCATCGCCCCAACCCAGAGCAGACCCTCGCGAGGCTGTTCTTCCTTGTATTGGTCATCATCATCAACCCCAAGAGGCAATCCACCCACCACACACTGGAGTAGGGTATTACACCGCAACGGTGGCCAGAACCAGTATAAACCTCGTGTTTCTTATGCACTTCTTTCAATAGTCTAGATCTTTGCGAGACGGAGAGGTAGAAGGCGTAATCTCCACGCGCACCCCAGAGTTCGAACCTTAAGGGTCTCCCGGAACCCGAAATCCGACAAGTGTACCACAAACTCAACCAAATCGCTCCCTCCCGCCTCCTTCGATCTTGTCGGACCAACCGTTCCTCTCTCTCTCTCTCTCTCTCTCTCTCTCTCTCTCTCTCGTCTGCCCCAACCCTGGCCTAGCTCCGTCGCCATTCTGACACCTTAGCATCGCCGCCAGCACCACAAAAGTCCTCCCCTCCGTCTCGCCGACGCGCCACGTGTGGCTATTCTCATACTATGCCTTGCCCTGTATTGGACAAATTGTCCTAGAAGTTTTTTGTGATTCTTTTCTAGGCAAAACGATGGATTCAGATGGTTCATCGGCTGAGGAGTACGAAAACGCTGAGCTTCGTGAATTATTGTAAAATGAGTTCTTTGAATCATCGAAGACAGGCGAAGATACTGAGATGATGATGATCATGAACATCCAGGAGGAAATAGACACAGAGGTGGAGCACATTCTAAACTTCAAAGGTTCGATGAAAGGGAGAAGAGTTTTGAAACGGGATAGGTTCGTCGGAGCACAGTTGCTCTACAAGGACTTCTTCCAATTCGGACCAACATTCCCTGATACATTGTTTCGTCAACGCTTCCGTATTGACAAGCCCTTGTTCTTGCCTGTGGTGGAGGGAGTGCAAGTACATGATCTGTACTTTAGGCTATCAGAGATTATTGTGGACACCTCTCATTATGATCACCGTGTTATAGAGGATGTTTGAGCAACCTTAAAGTTTATCACATGGTAAGAAGTGACTACGATACTCTCATGGTCTAAGGAACTAAATCACACATTAATACTCCGTGTTATAGCAATTGACTTCTGACGATTGCATCTCAAAGTATAGCAAACAAGTTTGGTTCGATTCAATATGATTGTTCTTCCAACATCATATTCTCAATGTTGTTTTAGGACTAACGTTACACTTAACGATATTCTAAGATTAGAAACTTTTACTGTTAAGACGCAGTTGACCTCTCCTCTAGTAGACATGGACCTTGCTTCAATGGATATCCTTGTTAGGGTTCAGCTGCTAGCCCGCTGCACTCCAATGGAACCCGCTAGAAGGAAACTAAAAAGATAACGAAGATTTTTTGTGCTTTTGTAGGGTTTCATTTTTTGTAGCACAAAGGATTAGCGCACGAGTGATAAAATAAATTTTCCTCAAAAAGACCGGCTTTCTTCAACCTTAGCACCTCTCCTAAGTCGACGAACTAAGTCTAAGAGAGTACTATGCTTAGACGTAGATGAAGTGCGTGTCAGGCAACGTGTAAAACACGAGTGTGCAACCTCCTACATGCTCAATTTAAAAGTGGATTCCCACGTAAGGTGGAAAACTTGCTACTAAACAACATTTATTTGAGCAAGGTACATATTGAAAAATGTTATCGGGCACTTGTGGTTGAAGTCTATCAAGTTGAAGCAACCAAGTGGTTTATGTGGATCTTTTATAAGGTAGGCACCATATCATACATATTAGCACATAAGGTCCAAGCCCCCTCAAAAATAACACTCAGATATAAGACCTCGACGTGGTATATGGAAGGAGTTGGTATACCCAACTGTGAAAATAAATAAATAAACACAACTCCTACAGAGAAATATTGGTTATGAAGGTTTGAAGGTAAATGAAAGAAACTAAAAGACAATATCGGTTAGAGAATACCCCACCAACCTCAGATGTTTAAATTAAAGCAATTGGAGGTATTTTTACCAAGTAGGATTGGGATTGGTTGTACCGTATGTTGTCCTTCACTCTAAAAGTCAACACCCCAGTGTCAACCAAGCGCTCGTACCATGCGCCGTCTTGAAAATCTTGATTTTTTTGCGGCAATCAAGAGAGCTTTATTAAATCACAGTGGACCTAGGACAATCAACCATCAAGTTGGTCACTAGGAAGCTAGGTATCACATCCAGCCAGCATTTGGTCACATTCAATGTGCAGGCATGTTTAGCACAAAGATGAGCCGGAAAGTTAGCCAAACGATTTATATGAAGTACATTAAATAAAGAGAAATTGCTAACTAGATCTCCAATTTCAAGTAAGATTGGAGCCAAAATTGAACGAGAATTGTGGTGAGTATTCCAGAGTTGCACCAACTCTAGGTAGTCCAGCTCCATGATCACATGTGTGAGTCCCCGAAGGCTTGCGAATCGAGCCCTGATAACCCACAAGTATAGGGGATCGCAACAGTTTACGAGGGTAGAGTATTCAACCCAAATTTATTTATTCGACACAAGGGGAGCCAAAGAATATTCTCAAGTATTAGCAGCTGAGTTGTCAATTCAACCACACCTAGAAACTTAATATCTGCAGCAAGGTATTTAGTAGCAAAGTAAAATGATAGTAGTGGTAACAGTGGCAAAAGGTAACGGTAGCAAAAGTAATATTTTTGGGTTTTATAGTGATGGTAACAATAGCAGCGAGAAAGTAAATAAGCGAAGAACAATATAGGAAAAGCTCGTAGGCATTGGATAGGTGATGGAGAATTATGCCGGATGCGATTGATCATGTAACAATCACAACTTAGGGTGACACAGAACTAGCTCCAGTTCATCAATGTAATGTAGGCATGTATTCCGAATATAGTCATACGTGCTTATGGAAAAGAACTTGCATGGCATCTTTTGTCCTACCCTCCCGTGGCAGCGGGGTCCTATTGAAAACTAAGGGATATTAAGGCCTCCTTTTAATAGAGTACCGGACCAAAGCATGAACACATAGTGAATACATGAACTCCTCAAACTACGGTCATCACCGGGAGTGGTCCCGATTATTGTCACTTCGGGGTTGCCGGATCATAACACATAATAGGTGACTATAGACTTGCAAGATAGGATCAAGAACTCTCATATATTGATGAAAACATAATTGGTTCAGATCTGAAATCATGGCACTCGGGCCCTAGTGACAAGCATTAAGCATAGCAAAGTCATAGCAACATCAATCTCAGAACATAGTGGATACTAGGGATCAAACCCTAACAAAACTAACTCGATTACATGATAAATCTCATCCAACCCATCACCGTCCAGCAAACCTATGATGGAATTACTCACGCGCGGCGGTGAGCATCATGAAATTGGTGATGGAGAAAGGTTGATGATGATGATGGCGATGGATTCCCCTCTCCGGAGCCCCGAACGGACTCCAGATCAGCCCTCCCGAGAGAGTTTAGGGCTTGGCGGCGGCTTCATATCGTAAAACACGATGAATCCTTCTCTCTAATTTTTTTCTCCCTGAAAGTGAATATATGGAGTCAAGGTTGAGGTTGGTGGAGCGTCAGGGGGCCCACGAGGCAGGGGCGCACCCCCCACCCTCGTGGACAGGTGGAGGCCCCCCTGACGTGGATCTTTCTTCCAGTATTTTTTATATATTCCAAAATAATTCTCCGTTGATTTTCAGGTCATTCCAAGAACTTTTATTTCTGCACAAAAATAACACCATGGCAATTCTGCTGAAAACAACGTCAATCCGGGTTAATTCCATTCAAATCATGCAAGTTAGAGTCCAAAACAAGGGCAAAAGTGTTTGGATAAGTAGATACGACGGAGAGGTATCAACTCCCCCAAGGTTAAACATTTGCTTATCCTCAAGCAATTCAGTTGATAAACTGAAAGTGATAAATAAAAACTTTTACAAACTCTGTTTGCTCTTGTTGTTGTAAATATGTAAAGCCAGCATTCAGGTTTTCAGCAAAGATTATGAACTAAGCATATTCACAATAACATTTAGGTCTCATGTTTACTCATATCAATGGCATAATCAACTAGCGAGCAATAATAATAAATCTCGGATGACAACACTTTCTCAAAACAATCATGATATGATATGACAGGATGGTATCTCGCTAGCCCTTTCTGAGACCGCAAAACACAAATGCAGAGCACCTTTAAAGATCAAGGACTGACTAGACATTGTGATTCATGGTAAAATAGATCCAGTCAAGTCATACTCAATGTAAACTAACAGTAATGGATGCAAATGACAGCGGTGCTCTCCAACTGGTGCTTTTTAATAAGAGGATGATGACTCAACATAAAAGTAAATGGATAGGCCCTTCACGGAGGGAAGCAGGGATTTGTAGAGGTGCCAGAGCTCGGTTTTGAAATAGATATGAATAATATTTTGAGCGGTATACTTTCATTGTCAACATAACAACCGAGAGATCTCGATACCTTCCATGCTACACACATTATAGGCGGTTCCCAAAAAGAATGGTAAAGTTTGTACTCCCCCTCCACCAACAAGCATCAATCCATGGCTTGCTCGAAACAACGAGTGCCTCCAACTAACAAGAGTCCCAGGGGAGTTTTATTTTCAGTTATTTTGATTTGATTTGCATAAAGCATGGGACTAGGCATCCCGGTGACCAGCCATTTTCTCGTGAGTGAGGAGCGGAGTCCACTCCTCTTGAGAATAACCCGCCTAGAATGGAAGATACAGACAGCCCTAGTTGATACATGAGCTATTCGAGCATACAAAATAGAATGATTATTTGAAGGTTTAGAGTTTGGCACATACAAATTTACTTGGAATGGCAGGTAGATACTGTATATAGGTAGGTATGGTGGACTCATATGGAACAACTTTGGGCTTTATGGAATTGGATGCACAAGCAGTATTCCCGCTTAGTACAGGTGAAGGCTAGAAAAAGACTGGGAAGCGACCGGCTAGAGAGCGACAACAGTCATGAACATGCATTAAAATTAATCAACACCGAATGCAAGCATGAGTAGGATATAATGCACCATGAACATAAATGTCGTAGAGGCTATGTTGATTTTGTTTCAACTACATGTGTGAACATGTGCCAAGTCAAGCCACTCGAGTCGTTCAAAAGAGGATACCACCCTATCGTACCACATCACAACCATTTTAATAGCATGTTGGCACACAAGGTAAACCATTATAAACTCCTAGCTAATTAAGCATGGCATAAGTAACTACAATCTCTAATTGTCATTGCAAACATGTTTATTCATAATAGGCTGAATCAAGAACGATGAACTAATCATATTTACAAAAACAAAAGAGGTCGAGTTCATACCAGCTTTTCTCATCTCAATAAGTTCATCATATAATCATCATTATTGCCTTTCACTCGCACGGCCTAATAGTGTGGATAATAATAATAGTGCACGTGCATTGGACTAAGCTGGAATCTGCAAGCATTCAATTCAAGAGAGAAGACAAGTTAATATGGGCTCTTTGTTAGATCAACAATAATGCATATAAGAGCCACTCAACATTTTCATTATGATCTTCTCCTCTCGACCCCCAAAGAAAAGAAACAAAACTATTTACATGGGAAAGCTCCCAACAAGCAAAAGAAGAACGAGAAATCTTTTTGGGTTTTCTTTTTAATTACTACTACAAGCATGGAAAGTAAACTAGCTGAAAGCTACAACTAATTTTTTGTTTTTTCTTAAGGTTTATAAAACACACAAGAAGAAAGCATAAAAATGAAAATAAACTAGCATGGATATTACAATGAAAAAGTATGAGCACCGACAACTAGCATGAGTGTGTGAACATGAATGTAATGTCGGTAAAAAATACGTACTCCCCCAAGCTTAGGCTTTTGGCCTAAGTTGGTCTATGGCCACGGCTGGCCTGGCGGATATCCAAAGTAATAGTTGGGGTCGTACTGAGAAGAATCCCTCTGGTGCCACCGGTTGGTGGTCTCTTCCAGATTCCACTGATAAACAGACTGCCAGTGAGGATCAAATTGTGGTTCTGGCTCTGGCTCTATAGTGGTGTGGGGTTTCGGTAGGCGTGAATGGCCTCCGACGGAAGAAGGTACTTGCCTGCAGATAAGTCAAACAAGGAAGGAGCAGGCAAAGTAATACTCTCGGGGTGATTTTTATCAAATATCAGCTTGTACTTAAGCATCTTTTCCTTATTCTTAACGATAAAATCATGTGCCACCATACTCTTATAGTCTAGAAAAACAGGAGGCAACAACTTCTCTTCCTTCTCAAAATGCCTAATAGGTATGTTAAAGTGTGCAGCGAGGCGCGAGGCAAAGATGCCTCCAAGGACGGGGCCCTTAGTACGGTTAAGATTTAACCGCTTTGCAACAATAGCGCCCATACTAAATGTGTCATCACGGAACAAGGCATGGCACAAAATAAAAATATCAGGGGCACTAAGGTTGCCACAGTTTTCGCGACCAATTAAGCATCTACTAGCAAATATTGCGAAGTAACGTAAAACAGGAAAATGTATGCTAGTAATTCTTGCATCGGAAACTTTCCTCGTTTTCCCTATAGCAATTGTATCAATAAACCCTTCCACATCGTCACGATGTGGTTCCTCTATGCTGCCCTCAAAAGGTATCAAACAAACCCGACAAAAATCACGAAGTGACATCTCCTTATGCGCATCATATAAATAAAATTCCACTGTAGGTGGTGAGCTCCTAGCATGGAAATGAAAAATTTGCACAAAGATATTGGCGAGTAAGAGATATTGTTCACGTTGGTCGTGGAGGAAGGTGGTGAGGCCTGCATTCTCAGCCAACTCATAGAAATCATCATAAATCCCGGCTGCTCTCAAGAAATCATCACAAGGCCATCCACACAGCCGAACCTCCACGGTGTGAGGGAGACTATACTTGGGCTTCTTATTCTCTTCACTTTGTTTATCCTTCGAGCTTCGGCTCGATGAGACCCTCAAAAATCTCTTCATCTTTTTCTGAAAATTTCTGAAATTTTTAGTAACTTCAAAATAAAAGTGAACCAAACTCAACAAAATTGATAGCAACTACTTCTACAAGTGCCTAGAGGCTATATCATGCATTAAAACTACTTTTGACGATATAAATTTGACATGCAAGCTCAAGAACAAGGTCACCTAAGCAGGAAAAATCTGCAATGAATAAAGCACTAGAACAAAAACTAATTGGACCATTGGAGGAGTCACATACCAAAGAACAATCCCCCAAAGAAGTTTTGTGAATGGAGCTTTGAGCTAGGAGATTGAAAATGGCAGTAAGATGAGCTTGAACTCGGGTTTGAGCTGGTTGGTGATTTTTGTGGGAGGAAGGAGTGTGTGGTAGCTGGAATAAGTGGAGGGGAGCCATCGTGGGCCCATGAGGCAGGGGGCGCGCCCACTCCCAGGGGAGTGGGCGCGCCCTGGACCCTCGTGGCCACGTGCTTGCTCCCCCTATTGTGTTCTCAATGCTAGGTATTCTCAAATATTCCAGAAAAAATCATATTTAAATTTCAGGGCATTTGGAGAACTTTATTTTTGGGGTATTTTTTATTGCACGGATAATTCAGAAAATAGACAGAAAAAACTATTTTTGCTTTATTTAATATAAATAACAGAAAGTAAAAGAGGGTATAGCGAGTTGTGTTTTCTAAATTCATCCATCTCATGCTCATCAAAAGGAATCCACTAACAAGGTTGATCAGGTCTTGTTAACAAACTCATTCCGAATAACATGGAACCGAAGAATTTTTGAATAACACTAGGTTACCTCAACAGGGATATGCACGTCCCCAACAATAAGAATATCATATTTCTTCTTGACAGTAGGAAGAGGAAATTCAAAACCTCCAATAGTAATTGTTGAAAATTTTCCAATAGAATTGATACTATGGACCTGAGGTTGTTTCCTCGGAAAATGTACTGTCTGCTCATTACCATTAACATGAAATGTGACATTGTCTTTGGTGCAATCAATAACAGCCCCTGCAGTATTCAAAAAGGGTCTTCCAAGAATAATAGACATACTATCGTCCTTGGGAATATCAAGAATAACAAATTCCGTTAAAATAGTAACATTTGCAACCACAACAGGCACATCCTCACAAATACCGATAGGTATAGCAGTTGATTTATCATCCATTTGCAAAGATATTTCAGTAGGTGTCAACTTATTCAAATCAAGTCTATGATATAAAAAGAGAGGCATAACACTAACATCGTCTCTAAGATCACATAAAGCAGTTTTAACATAGTTTCTTTTAATGGAGCATGGTATAGTTGGTACTCCGGGATCTCCAAGTTTCTTTGGTATTCCACCTTTAAAAGTATAATTAGCAAGCATGGTGGAAATTTCAGCTTCCAGTATCTTTCTTTTATTTGTAACAATTTCCTTCATGTATTTAGCATAAGGATTCATTTTAAGCATATTAGTCAGACGCATACGCAAAAAGATAGGTCTAATCATTTTAGCAAAGCGCTCAAAATCCTTATCATCCTTTTTCTTGGATGGTTTAGGAGGAAAAGGCATGGGTTTCTGAACCCATGGTTCTCTTTCTTTACCATGCTTCCTAGCAACAAAGTCTCTCTTATCATAACGTTGATTCTTTGATTGTGGGTTATCAAGATCAACAGCAGGTTCAATTTCTACATTATTGTCATTACTAGGTTGAGCATCAACATGAACATCATCATTAACATTATCACTAGGTTTATTTTCATTACCAGATTGTGTTTCAGCATCAGAAATAGAAATATCATTGGGATTCTCAGGTGTGTCTACAACAGGTTCACTAGAAGCATGCAAAGTCCTATCATTTTTCTTTTTCTACCTTTTAGAAGGACTAGGTGCATCTACATTAGCTCTCTGAAAATCTTGCTCAATTCTCTTAGGGTGGCCCTCAGGATACAAAGGTTCCTGAGTCACTTTACCTCCTCTAGTTGCAACTCTAACAACAAAGTCATTATTCTTACTATTCAATTCATTGAGCAAATCATTCTGAGCTTTAAGCACTTGTTCTACTTCAGTGGTAACCATAGAAGCATGTTTACTAATAAGTTTAAGTTCACCTTTAACACTAGCCATATAATCACTCAAGTGTTCAATCATACAAGCATTATGTTTCAATTGTCTACCAAAATAAGCATTGAAGTTCTCTTGTTTAACAATAAAATTATCAAACTTATCTAAACATTGGCTAGCAAACTTAGCAGGAGGGATTTCAGCTTTATCATATCTATAGAGAGAATTTACCTTTACTACCTGTGTCGGGTTATCGAGACCATGTGTTTCTTCAATAGGTGATGAATTAAGACCATGTATTTCTTTAACAGGCGGTAAATTCTTAACATCTTCAGCTTTTATACCTTTTTCTTTCATAGATTTCTTTGCCTCTTGCATATCTTCAGGACTGAGAAATAGAATGCCCCTTTTCTTCGGAGTTGGCTTAGGAGTTGGTTCAGGAAGTGTCCAATTATTTTCATTGGTCAACATATTATTCAATAGAATTTCAGCTTGATCAACAGTTCTTTCCCTGAAAACACAACCAGCACAACTATCCAGGTAATCTCTGGAAGCATCGGTTAGTCCATTATAAAAGATATCAAGTATTTCATTTTTCTTGAGAGGATGGTCAGGCAAATCATTAAGTAATCGGAGAAGCCTCCCCTAAGCTTGTGGGAGACTCTCTTCTTCAATTTGCACAAAATTATGTATTTCCCTTAAAGCAGCTTGTTTTTTATGAGCAGGGAAATATTTAGCAGAGAAGTAGTAAATCATATCCTGGGGACTACGCACACAACCAGGATCAAGAGAATTAAACCATATCTTAGCATCACCCTTTAATGAGAACGAAAATAATTTAAGGATATAATAGTAGCGAGTTTTCTCATCATTAGTGAACAGGGTAGCTATATCATTTAATTTACTAAGATGTGCCACAATAGTTTCAGATTCATAGCCATAGAAAGGATCAGATTCAACCAAAGTAATTAACCCAGGATCAACAAAGAAATCATAATCCTTATCAGTAATAAAGATAGGTGAAGTAGCATAAGCAGGATCATATTTCATTCTAGCATTCAGAGTTTTTTCTTTAAGCTTAGCTAATAGTTTCTTAAGATCACTCCTATCATTGCAAGCAAGAAAGTCTCTAGCAGTTTCTTCATCCCTAACATAACCTTCAGGAACAACAGGCAATTCATATCTAGGGGGAGAATCTTCATCATCACTTTCATCAATATTATCAGTTTCAATAATTTCATTCTTTCTAGCCCTAGCAAGTTGTTCATCAAGAAATTCACCAAGTGGCACAGTAGTATCAAGCATAGAAGTAGTTTCATCATAAGTATCATGCAAAGTAGAAGTGGCATCATCAATAACATGCGACATATCAGAATTAATAGCAGAAGCAGGTTTAGGTGTCGCAAGCTTACTCAAAACAGAAGGTGAATCAAGTGCAGAGCTAGATGGCAGTTCCTTACCTCCCCTCGTAGTTGAGGGAAAAATCTTGGTTCTTTGATCTTTCAAGTTCTTCATAGTGATAAGCAGATATAAATACCAAGTGACTCAAAGAATAGAGCTATGCTCCCCGGCAACGGCGCTAGAAAATGTTCTTGATAACCCACAAGTATAGGGGATCGCAATAGTTTTCGAGGGTAGAGTATTCAACCCAAATTTATTGATTCGACACAAGGGGAGCCAAAGAATATTCTGAAGTATTAGCAGTTGAGTTGTCAATTGAACCACACCTGGAAACTTAATATCTGCAGCAAGGTATTTAGTAGCAAAGTAATATGATAGTAGTGGTAACAGTGGCAAAAGGTAACGGTAGAAAAAGTAATATTTTTGGGTTTTATAGTGATGGTAACATTGGCAGCGGGCAAGTAAATAAGCGAAGAACAATATAGGAAAAGCTCGTAGGCATTGGATCGGTGATGGAGAATTATGCCGGATGCGATCAATCATGTAACAGTCATAACCTAGGGTGACACAGAACTAGCTCCAGTTCATCAATGTAATGTAGGCATGTATTCCGAATATAGTCATACGTGCTTATGGAAAAGAACTTGCATGATGCTACCTCTTGAGCACTTGCGTTGGTTTTCCCTTGAAGAGGAAAGGGTGGTGCAGGAAAGTAGCGTAAGTATTTCCCTCATTTTTTGAGAACCAAGTTATCAATCCAGTAGGAGGCTACGCACCAGTCCCTCGCACCTACACAAAACAAATAAATCCTCGCAACTAACGCGATAAGGGGTTGTCAATCCCTACACGGTCACTTACGAGAGTGAGATCTGATAGATATGATAAGATAGTATTTTTGGTATTTTTATGATAAAGATGCAAAGTAAAATAAAAGGCAATGAAAATAACTAAGTATTGGAGGATTAATATGATGAAGATAGACCCGGGGGCCATAGGTTTCACTAGTGGCTTCTCTCAAGAGCATAGGTATTTTACGGTGGGTGAACGAATTACTGTTGAGCAATTGACAGAATTGAGCATAGTTATGAGAATATCTAGGTATGATCATGTATATAGGAATCACGTCCAAGACAAGTAGACCGACTCCTGCCTACATCTACTACTATTACTCCACACATCGACCGCTATCCAGCATGCATCTAGAGTATTAAGTTCATAAGAAGAGAGTAACGCCTTAAGCAAGATGACATGATGTAGAGGGATAAATTCATGCAATATGATAAAAACCCATCTTGTTATCCTCGATGGCAACAATACAACATGTGCCTTGCTGCCCCTACTGTCACTGGGAAAGGACACCGCAAGATTGAACCCAAAGCTAAGCACTTCTCCCATTGCAAGAAAGATCAATCTAGTTGGCCAAACCAAACTGATAATTCGAAGAGACTTGCAAAGATAACCAATCATACATAAAAGAATTCAGAGAAGATTCAAATATTTCTCATAGATAAACTTGATCAAAAACCCACAATTCATCGGTCTCAACAAACACACCGCAAAAGAAGATTACATCGAATAGATCTCCACAAGAAAGGGGGAGAACTTTGTATTGAGATCCAAAAAGAGAGAAGAAGCCATCTAGCTAATAACTATGGACCCATAGGTCTGAGGTAAACTACTCACACTTCATCGGAAAGGCTATGGTGTTGATGTAGAAGCCCTCCGTGATCGATGCCCCCTCCGGCGGAGCTCCAGAACAGCCCCAAGATGGGATCTCGTGGATACAGAAAGTTACAGCGGTGGAATTAGGGTTTTGGCTCCGTATCTGATCGTTTGGGGGTACGTAGGTATATATAGGAGGAAGAAGTATGTCGGTGGAGCAACAGGGGGCCCACGAGGTTGGGGGCGCCTAGGGGGGGGGGTAGGCGCGCCCCCTACCTTGTGGCCTCCCTGTTGGTTGCTTGACGTAGGGTCCAAGTCTCCTGGATCATGTTCGATGAGAAAATCATGTTCCCGAAGGTTTCATTCCGTTTGGACTCCGTTTGATATTCCTTTTATTCGAAACCCTAAAATAGGCAAAAAACAGCAATTCTGGGCTGGGCCTCCGGTTAATAGGTTAGTCCCAAAAATAATATAAAAGTGGATAATAAAGCCCAATAATGTCCAAAACAGTAGATAATATAGCATGGAGCAATCAAAAATTATAGATACATTGGAGACGTATCATGCATCCCCAAGCTTAATTCCTGCTCGTCCTCGAGTAGGTAAATGATAAAAACAGAATTTTTGATGTGGAATGCTACTTGGCATAATTTCAATGTAATTCTTCTTAATTGTGGCATGAATATTCAGATCCGAAAGATTCAAGACAAAAGTTTAATATTGACATAGAAATAATAATACTTCAAGCATACTAACTAAGAAATCATGTCTCTTCAAAATAACATGGACAAAGAAAGTTATCCCTACAAAATCATATAGTCTGGCTATGCTCTATCTTCACCACACAAAGTATTTAAATCATGCACAACCCTGATGACAAGCCAAGCAATTGTTTCATACTTTTGACATTCTCAAAACTTTTTCAATCTTCACGCAATACATGAGCATGAGCCATGGACATAGCACTTTAGGTGGCATAGAGTGGTGGTTGTGGAGGAGAAAAAAAGGGAGAAGATAGTCTCACATCAACTAGGCATATCAATGGGCTATGGAGATGCCCATCAATAGATATCAATGTGAGTGAGTAGGGATTGCCATGCAATGGATGCACTAGAGCTATAAGTATATGAAAGCTCAAAAAGAAACTAAGTGGGTGTGCATCCAACTTGCTTGCTCACGAAGACCTAGGGCATTTTGAGGAAGCCCATCATTGGAATATACAAGCCAAGTTCTATAATGAAAATTTCCCACTAGTATTACAAAGGAGACTCTCTACTATGAAGATCATGGTGCTACTTTGAATCAAAAGTGTGGTAAAGGATAGTAGCATTGTCCCTTCTCTCTTTTTCTCTCATTTTTTTATTTGGGCCTTTTCTCTTTTTTTATGGCCTCTTTTTTTATTTTTTATTTTTGTCCGTAGTCTCATCCCGACTTGTGGGGGAATCATAGTCTCCATCATCCTTTCCTCACTTGGGACAATGTTCTAATAATGATGATCATCACACTTTTATTTTCTTACAACTCAAGAATTACAACTTGATACTTAGAACAAAATATGACTCTATATGAATGCCTCCGGCGGTGTACCGGGATATGCAATGACTCATGAGTGACATGTATGAAAGAATTATGAACTGTGTCTTTGCCACAAATACGATGTCAACTACATGATCATGCAAAGCAATATGACAATGATGAAGTGTGTCATGATAATCGGAATGGTGGAAAGTTGCCTGGCAATATATCTTGGAATGGCTATGGAAATGCCATGATAGGTAGGTATGGTGGCTGTTTTGAGGAAGGTATATGGTGGGTGTATGATACCGGCGAAAGGTGCGCGGTATTAGAGAGGCTAGCAATGATGGAAGGGTGAGAGTGCGTATAATCCATGGACTTAACATTAGTCATAAAGAACTCATGTACTTATTGTAAAAATCTAAAAGTTATCAATGCAAAGTATTACGCGCATGCTCCAAGGGGGATAGATTGGTAGGAAAAGACCATCGCTCGTCCCCGACCGCCACTCATAAGGAAGACAATCAATAAAGAAATCATGCTCCGACTTCATCACATAACGGTTCACCATATGTGCATGCTACGGGAATCACAAACTTTAACACAAGTATTTTTGAAATTCACAACTACTCAACTAGCATGACTCTAATATGACCATCTCCATATCTCAAAACAATTATCAAGCATCAAACTTCTCATAGTATTCAACACACTCATAAGAGAATTTTATTATTAATCTTGTATACCTAGCATATAAGGATTATTTAAGCAAATTACCATGCTATTTAAGACTCTCAAAATAATCTAAGTGAAGCATGAGAGACCAATAGTTTCTGTAAAACAAATCCACCACCGTGCTCTAAAAGATATAAGTGAAGCACTAGAGAAAAACTATATAACTCAAAAGATATAAGTGAAGCACATAGAGTATTCTAATAATTTCCGAATCATGTGTGTCTCTCTCAAAAGGTGTGTGCAGCAAGGATGATTGTTGTAAACTAAAAAATAAAGACTCAAATCATAAAAGACGCTCCAAGCAAAACACATATCATGTGGTGAATAAAAATATAGCTCCAAGTAAAGTTACCGATAGAAGTAGACGAAAGAGGGGATGCCTTCCGGGGCATCCCCAAGCTTTGGCTTTTAGGTGTCCTTAGATTATCTTGGGGGTGCCATGGGCATCCCCAAGCTTAGGCTCTTGCCACTCCTTGTTCCATAATCCATCAAATCTTTACCCAAAACTTGGAAACTTCACAACACAAAACTTAAAGAAGAAAATCTCGTGAGCTCCGTTAGCGAAAGAAAACAAAAGACCACTTCAAGGTACTGTAATGAACTCATTCTTTATTTATATTGGTGTTAAAACTACTGTATTCCAACTTCTCTATGGTTTATAAACTATTTTACTAGCCATAGATTCATCAAAATAAGCAAACAACACACGAAAAACAGAATCTGTCAAAAACAGAACAGTCTGTAGTAATATGTAGCTAGCGCAAGATCTGGAACCCCAAAAATTCTAAAATATATAGCTGGACGTGAGGAATTTATCTATTAATAATGTTCAAAAAGAATTAACTAAATATCACTTTCCAAATAAAAATGGCAGCAGTTCTCGTGAGCGCTAAAGTTTCTGTTTTTTACAGCAAGATTAACAAGACTTTCCCCAAGTCTTCCCAACGGTTCTACTTGGCACAAACACTAATTAAACACAAAAAACACAACGAAAACAGAGTCTAGATAATTTATTTATTACTAAACAGGAGCAAAAAGCAAGGAATAAAAATAAAATTGGGTTGCCTCCCAACAAGCACTATCGTTTAACGCCCCTAGCTAGGCATAAAAAGCAAGTATAGATCTAGGTATTGTGAGCTTTGGTAGGCAATCCATAAGTGGCTCTCATAATAGATTCATAAGGTAATTTAATTTTCTTTCTAGGAAAGTGTTCCATGCCTTTCCTTAATGGAAATTGGAATCTAATACTTCCTTCCTTCATATCAATAATCGCACCAATTGTTCTAAGGAAAGGTCTACCAAGAATAATAGGACATGAAGGATTGCAATCTATATCAAGAACGATAAAATCCACGGGCACATAATTCCTATTTGCAACAATAAGAATGTAGCGACCAGACCTCAAACGGTCCAATCTCTGTGCTCAGGTGTCATCCCTGGATCAGTAATGCTGACACCACACAGTACTTGAAGGATTTATAACAGAGTAGCAATCACACACTTATTACATCGACAGTCTCAAAAGAGAACTTATTACAATAAATATGGCTTAAGGCCATCTAATAACGATAACAGCGGAAGGCTTGGAAGATAAGTGAGTCCATCAACTCCAATGGCATCACTGAGTATAGAACCACGACCTAAAGGCACCTTACTCGTCGTCTGAAAAGTCTGCAACATGAACATTGCAGCCCGAAACAGGTCAACACATGGAATATGCTGGCAATGTAACACATAGAGAGCAATAAAAGAATAAGGCTATTCTATATGCATATTTTGCTGGTGGAAAGCTCTATGGTCACAGTTTTATGTAAAGCCAAGTTTTCCCTACTGCAAAGGAATAAATTTTATTTAACTATCATGGTAGTTGTTAAACATTGAGAGTGTAGACACGCTCTCAATCCCTATTATACATCATCATTAAAACCCAACAAAATTAATTAGAGTAACATGATGAGATTCACATGATAATCCAAGAACTAGATACTCAAGTTGTCTATAACCGAAGACATGGCTAACCATGATTAGTTTATACACTCTGCAGAGGTTTGCGCACTTTTCCCCACAAGACTCGATCTCCTCCGTTAGGATTCTCGCACTACATGGTGTTTGAGAAACGGATGAGCGAGACATAGTCTTTCAGAAGTGCTAGCACCTTACGAACGGGTAGACCGTACCACCTACATCCCCTACGTCTGCTAGTCTACCACTGTAAGAGTTCGCACGACTTAGTCAACTATGCTAGAGCCCATAGTAGCTTGTGGCTGCACACAGAAGTTTCTAGTATGAATAATCTCATGATCCCTTTGAGCCTGGGTGGCGGTCCAAAAGAAAAATAGGCAATCGCTGGAATACCCAGGTGCCTCAATCCACCTAGATGTGTATTTAAGTTGCCACCTTAAATAAACCATTAAATTATCAATCTCACATCTGTCATGGATTTCACTCACCCAATCCACGTCTACTTGCATAGCATGGCATAAAAGCAAACGTAGAAGTAACTCCCAAAGGTTTGATAATAACAGGTAATAGGTACTTCCTCATCTACTTCCCAAACCCACAATTTAATTAGATCCTAATCATGCAATGTGTGAGGGTTGATCTAATGCAATAAAAACTGGGTAATAGGAAGTATGATCAAAGTGTTACTTGCCTTGCTGATTATCCGTGAAACCTAGCGATTCGAAGTAGCAAGCGGCGCAATCCGGGTACTCTATCGCAAACAAACAAGCATACAATAAGTACTCATCTAATGCATAGGTAAAACTCAAATAAGAGATCTAACCAGATAGTTCAACTTAAGAACTCAGGTTGGCAAAAAGAATCAAATCGAACGAAGCAACGAAAGACAAACGGCAAAAGAAACAACTCCGTTTAATAATCTGAATCTAGGTCAAATTTTACTAAGGCAAAAACTTGTTTGAGTCGGTTAAACGGAAAGAGGGTTTCGAGACGAAACTCCAGGCGCTTGAATTGCCTGATTCCTTTTAACGAGCGAAAAGTTAAACTAAAACAAACATCGGATCAGGAATCGCGATCAGAAAGATCACGGATTTAATCCGAGAAAAAGAAAAAAACGACGAACAGGATAACGAACGAACATTCGTTAACTGGCACTAAATGATGAACACGTTCGGTAAAACGAACGAACGAGCGAACGCTTGCTAAATAAATAAACCGGAGGAAAACCGATCTATTTAAAAAAAACGAAAACTAGGGTTTTCTTAAAAAAACCAAAACAGTTTTTCTCAGAAAACCGGTGGCGGCTACCTCGGCTCGGGCTTCGGAGAAGCTCCGGCGGGGCTCCGGGCGGCGGCGGGTGGTGCGGGGCGGCGGCTCCGGGCGGCAATGGGGCGGCGCGGGCGGCGGCTCTGGGCGGCAGTGGGCGGCGTGGGGAGGCGGCGGCGGTGTGGGGCTCCAGGGTGGGCTCTGGCGGGTTATAAGGGGGGGGGCAACTTGGGGAAGGGGGCAACCTCGGGAGGCGTGTCCTCCCCGAACACGGCGGCGGCGGCGATCGGGACTCCGGTCCCGATCCAGTCTTGCGGGAGGCAGTGGCGGCTGGGCCGGCTCGGCTGGGCCTTCGGCCCAGTCGGGCACGCAGGGCTCTTTTTTTTAAACAATATCGCTGCGACTAAAAAAAATTCTAAAGAAATAAATAAAAATCTAAAAATGCCAAAACAAATTTTCGCCGTCTAAATAAAATATTTAGAACAGGATGAACATTTTCTTTGCCCTAAATGCAATTTTTGAAAATGTGCATTTTTTCCTAAATTCAAATAAAATAGCAAATAAAACCAAAATAAAATCGTATTTGATTTTTTTATTAAATCCTCAATATTTCTTAATTTTGGGAAAGTCATTTTATTCCCTCTCTCAATTTTTTATAATAGAAATAATTGAAGATAAAATAAATAAAATCAAATGATCCTATTTTCAAAATTTGAGAAAACTCAAATATGAAAATAACGAAATCCCCAACTCTCTCCGAGGGTCCTTGAGTTGCGTGAAATTTCTAGGATCAACCAAAATGCAAATAAATATGATATGCACTAATGATCTCTTGTATAATATTCCAAATTGAAAATTTGGGATGTTACAAACCTACCCCCCTTAAGATGAATCTCGCCCTCGAGATTTGGGTTGGCTAGAAAATAGGTGAGGGTGGTCCTTCAGCAGATCCTCCTCTCGCTCCCAGGTGGTTTCATCCTCCGTGTGGTGACTCCACTGAACTTTGCAAAACTTGATAACCTTGCTGCGGGTGACTCGACTGGCATACTCAAGAATCTTGACTGTTTTCTCTTCATAGGTCAAATCACTGTCCAACTGAATCGCTTCCAGTGGCACTGTATCTCTTAGCGGTATATCAGCCATCTCTGCGTGGCACTTCGTCAGCTGGGAAAACGTGGAACACGTCGTGAACTCCTGACAATCCTTTGGGTAATTCCAACTTATAAGCTACTTCTCCCATACGCTCCAAAACCTTGTATGGGCCTACAAAACGTGGCGCTAACTTTCCCTTAACTCCAAAGCGCTTAACTCCTCGAAGTGGAGATACTCGAAGATAAACTCGGTCTCCGACTTCGTAAACTGTCTCCTTGAGTTTTGAATCTGCGTAGCTCTTCTGCCTGGACTGGGCTACCTTGAGCCTATCGCGAATTAATTTTACTTTCTGTTCAGACTCCTTAATCAGATCTGGTCCAAACAACTGACGGTCTCCAACTTCATCCCACGACAACGGGGTCCTGCACCTCCTTCCGTACAAGGCTTTGAAAGGGGCCATCTTCAAACTGGATTGATAACTGTTGTTATAGGAGAACTCTGTGTATGGAAAATTCTCATCCCAGCTAGATCCGTAATCTAGCGCACAAGCTCTCAGCATATCCTCCAAAATCTGATTGACTCTCTCGGTCTGTCCATCTGTGTGCGGATGGAAAGCTGTACTGAATTCTAGCCTGGTACCCAAAGTTTCGTGCAACTGATTCCAGAACTTTGAGGTAAACTGGGTTCCTCTATCTGATACAATGCTCCTTGGAACTCCATGCAGACATACTATTATGGTCATGTATGTCTTTGCCAACTTGGCACTAGTATAGGTAGTGATCTTTACTGGAATAAAATGAGCTACCTTTGTCAAACGATCGACTACAACCCAAATCGAGTCATAGCCTGAACGAGTCCTGGGCAATCTTGTAATAAAATCCATGCCTAGCTTATCCCACTTCCATTCGGGTATCGGCAATGGCTGTAGCAATCCTGCTGGCTTCTGATGCTCTGCCTTTACTCTCTGACATACATCACAAACTGCTACATACTCCGCAATATCCTCCTTCATTCCGGTCCACCAGAAAATATCCTTCAAATCCAAATACATCTTGGTATTTCCTGGGTGAATCAAATATGGTGAATCATGGGCCTCTTGGAGAATCAATTTCCTGATCTCCGAATCATTAGGCACATAAACACGGTCTTCAAACCATAAGGTATCATGCTCATCCTCACGAAATCCTTTAGCTTTTCCTTTGCTTATTTTCTCCTTAATAGAAGCGATCTCCTTATCAGCCTTTTGAGCTTCTCTGATCTTATCCATCAAAGTAGACTTAATCTCCATTGCTGCTACATAGCCTCTCGGAACTATCTCCAAACATAGCTCATGAAGATTTTCGGCTAACTCCCTTGGTAAATCTCCCGTCATTAAGGTGTTGACATGACTTTTACGGCTCAACGCGTCAGCTACTACGTTAGCCTTTCCAGGGTGATAATGAAATCTCATATCATAATCCTTGATGAGCTCCAACCATCTCCTTTGTCTGAGATTCAACTCCTTCTGCGTGAAAATATACTTAAAGCTCTTGTGATCCGTGTACACTTCACAATGGTTTCCAATGAGAAAAGGTCTCCAAGTCTTCAATGCATGCACTACGGCTGCTAACTCCAAATCATGCGTAGCATAATTCAACTCATGAGGCTTAAGCTGTCGTGAGGCATATGAAACAACTCTACCTTCTTGCATAAGCACTGCTCCAAGTCCTCAACGTGAAGCGTCGCAATACACCTCATAATCCTTGGTCTGATCTGGCAAAATCAACACTGGTGATGTAACCAAGCATTTTTTCAACTCCTGGAAACTAGCCTCACATTCCTCAGTCCATATGAACTTGGTATCCTTTTTCAACAACTCCGTCATAGGCTTCGCAATCTTTGAGAAATTTTCAATGAATCTCCGGTAGTATCACGCAAGTCCAAGAAAACTCCGGATCTCTCCAACTATTGTTGGCGCTTCCCAATTTGTCACAGTGTCAACCTTGGTGGGATCTACTGCTATACCTTCTCCGGATATAACGTGTCCGAGGAATCCAACTTCCTTCAACCAAAACTCATAGTTGCTAAACTTGGCATATAACTGATGTTCTCTGAGCTTACCAAGTACCAAACGCAAATGCTCCTTATGCTCCTCTTCATCCTTCGAGTAAACTAGGATATCATCAATGAACACTACGACGAACTTATCCAAAAACTACATAAACACTTTGTTCATCATGTTCATAAAATATGCAGGGGCGTTAGTCAGGCCAAATGACATGACGGTATACTCGTACAGCCCATACCTGGTGGTAAAAGCCCTCTTAGGTATATCCTGTTCTCGAATCTTCAACTAATGGTATCCTGATCGCAGGTCGATCTTGGAAAATACCTTGGCTCCTTGCAATCGATCAAACAGATCATTGATCATCGGTAGTGGGTACTTGTTCTTGATGGTTACTTCATTCAATCCTCGATACTCAACAACCATCCTTAACGATCGATCCTTCTTCTCCACTAGAAGTACTGGCGATCCCCAAGGCGAAGAACTTGGGCGGATATATCCTTTATCCAATAACTCCTTAATCTGCTTCTTAATCTCTTCCAAATCCTTTGCGGGCATTCTATATGGTCTCTTAGATATTGGCCTCGTGCCCGGCAAAAGCTCAATCAAGACTCAATATCTCTATCCGGTGGCATGCCTGGCAACTCCTTTGGAAATACATCAGGGAAATCCTTCATTACTGGTACTTCCTCCTGCACAACTCCTGTTAAGCAATTTACTTGAGTCCTTTTCGGCACATGCCGGGATACATACTTGATCCTTCTCCCTTCTGAGGTGGTAAGCAAAATTGACTTACTAGCACATTCAATGTTCCCTTCATATTTCGATAACCAATCCATGCCTAATATCACATCCAATCCTTGAGATTCTAAGACTATTAGGTCTGAGGGAAATACGTAGTTACCAATCCTTAATGGTAACCGATCACACCATAGACTAGCCATATACTCTGCTCCAGGCGAGGTTACTAACATGGGTGACCTATGGGCTTGGGTTGGCAGTTTATACTTATCCACAAATCCCCTTATATGTATGAATGCGATGCACTGGTATCAAAAAGAACGAGTGCAGTAAATGACTTAACCAAAAACTTACCTATTATTGCATCGGGCTGGGCTTCAACCTCCTCCACATTTACGTGGTTCACCTGTCCCTGCAACCTCTTGAGCTTGCGTTGGATTTTCCCGAAGAGGAAGGGATGATGCAGCAGAGTAGCGTACGTATTTCCCACAATTTTTGAGAACCAAGGTATCAATCCAGTAAGAGGCCACGCTCAAGTCCCTCGTACCTGCACAAAACGATAGCTACTCGCAACCAACGCGATTAGGGGTTGTCCATCCCTTCACGTTCACTTACGAGAGTGAGATCTGGTAGATATAATATTTTTGGTATTTTTGGTATAGAGATGCAAAGTGAAAAGTAAAAGGCAAAGTAAAAATCAAAACAAGATTAAAGTGATGTAGATTGATATGATGAGAATAGACCCGGGGGCCATAGGTTTCACTAGTGGCTTCTCTCAAGAGCATAAGTATTCTATGGTGGGTGAACAAATTACTGTTGAGCAATTGACAAAATTGAGCATAGTTATGAGAATATCTAGGCATGATCATGTATATAGGCATCACGTCCGTGACAAGTAGACCGAAACGATTCTGCATCTACTACTATTACTCCACTCATCGACCGCTATCCAGCATGCATCTAGAGTATTAAGTTAAAAACAGAGTAACACTTTAAGCAAGATGACATGATGTTGAGAGATAAATTCATGCAATATGAAATAAACCCCATCTTGTTATCCTCGATGGCAACGATGCAATACATGCCTTGCTGCCCCTTCTGTCACTGGGAAAGGACACTGCAAGATCGAACCCAAAGCTAAGCACTTCTCCCATGGCAAGAACTACCAATCTAGTTGGCCAAACCAAACGGATAATTCGAAGAGACTTGCAAAGATAACCAATCATACATAAAAGAATTCAGAGAAGATTCAAATATTATTCATAGATAGACTTGATCATAAACCCACAATTCATCGGTCTCAACAAACACACCGCAAAAAGAAGATTACATCGAATAGATCTCCACAAGAGAGGGGGAGAACTTTGTATTGAGATCCAAAAAGAGAGAAGAAGCCATGTAGCTACTAACTATGGACCCGAAGGTCTAAGGTAAACTACTCACACTTCATCGGAGAGGCTATGATGATGTAGAAGCCCTCCGTGATGACGGCCCTCTCCGGCGGAGCTTCGGAACAGGCCCCAAGATGGGATCTCGTGGATACAGAAAGTTGCGGCGGTGGAATTAGGTTTTTGGCTCCTGTTCTGATCGTTTGGGGGTACGTAGGTATATATAGGAGGAAGGAGTACGTCGGTGGAGTTCCGAGGGGCCCACGAGGCAGGGGGCGCGCCTTGGGGGGGGCGCCCCCCACCCTCGTGACCGCCTCTCTGATGCCTTGGCATAGGGTCCAAGTCTCCTGGATCACGTTCGGTGAGAAAATCATGTTCCCGAAGGTTTCATTCCGTTTGGACTCCATTTGATATTCTGTTTCTTCGAAACACTGAAATAGGCAAGAAACAGAAATTCTGGGCTGGACCTCCGGTTAATAGGTTAGTCCCAAAAATAATATAAAAGTGGAAAATAAAGCCTAATATAGTCCAAAACAGTAGATAATATAGCATGGAGCAATCAAAAATTATAGATACATTGGAGACGTATCAGTCCCCTGTTGAAAGGGTTCGGCTTCTTCCCAGAGCTTCCATTGCCATTTCCATTCTGGGCTTCAGGACATTCATTAGCATAATGTCCGGTCTTCTGGCACTTAAAGCAAGTGACTTGGCTCAGGTCGCTCTTGGCTGGGGTTGATGGGTTGGTACGGTTCTGGCCGTTGCTTCCTCCATTCCTATTACCATTCTTGGGGCCATTGTGATTATGCGAGCTACCTCCTCCATGGGTATGCTGAAAAGGTCCTCCCGGTCTAGGGGTAAAACGCTGCTTCTGCTGAGCTCCAGAATTGTACTTCCCTTGTCCATACTTCCTCTTGCAGTTCTCAATTTGCTGCTGCTCCCCTTCAATCATGACAGCACGGTCTACCAACTCCTGGTAGTTGTTGAAGGTTGCTACCATCAACTGCATGCTCAACTCATCATTCAGTCCTTCCAGAAACTTCTCCTACTTAGCTGCATCTGTAGCAATGTCATCTGGGGCATAACGTGCTAGCTTACTAAAGTCCTCCACATACTGGCCAACTGTCCGCCCTCCTTGGCGCAAGTTGCGAAACTCTCGCTTCTTCATGGCCATAGCTCCCGCTGAAACATGGGCAGTACAGAAAGCCTGCTGGAACTGGTCCCATGTGACAGTGTCGACAGGGAAAGTGGCTGTGAAATTCTCCCACCATGATGTTGCGGGTCCTTCAAGCTGATGTGCGGCAAATTTCACCTTTCCGCATCGGTGCATCCTGCCGTGGTCAACTCCCTTGCTGTCTTGCGGAGCCAATCATCTGCTACTATCGTCTCGGTGCTACTAGAGAACACCAGCGGATTCAGCCTAAGAAAACGGGCTAAGTGATCAACAGGTGGTGGTGGTGGGTTGTTGTTGTTCCCTTGATTCTAGTTTTGGACTAGCAATTGCATCAACGTGTTCTGCTGCTGGATCAACTGGGTGAGCTTCGGTGGGAAGGTAAATCCGAGGTCACGTCTCGGAGGCATCTGATGGGTTTAGAAAAGATGATATTTAAGAATAGAGAAGGGTGCTACGTATTGAGCTTGCGTTGGTTTTCCCCGAAGAGGAAGGGATGATGCAGCAGAGTAGCGTAAGTATTTGCCTCAGTTTTTGAGAACCAAGGTATCAATCCAGTAGGAGGCCACGCTCAAGTCCCTCGTACCTGCACAAAACGATAGCTACTCGCAACCAACGCGATTAGGGGTTGTCAATCCCTTCACGGTCACTTACGAGAGTGAGATCTGAATGATATAATATTTTTGGTATTTTTGGTATAAAGATGCAAAGTAAAAAGTAAAAGCAAAGTAAAAAAAGCAAAGTGTCGGTGTCAAAACCGGCGGATCTCGGGTAGGGGGTCCCGAACTATGCGTCTAGGCCGGATGGTAACAGGAGGCAGGGGACACGATGTTTTACCCAGGTTCGGGCCCTCTTGATGGAGGTAAAACCCTACATCCTTCTTGATTAATATTGATGATATGGGTAGTACAAGAGTATATCTACCACGAGATCAGAGAGGCTAAACCCTAGAAGCTAGCCTATGGTATGATTGTATATTGTGATTGTTGTCCTATGGACTAAAATGCTTCGGTTTATATAGACACCGGAGAGGGTTAGGGTTACACAAGGTCGGTTACAAAGGAGGAGATATCCATATCCGTATTGCCTAGCTTGCCTTCCACGCCAAGTAGAGTCCCATCCGGACACGAGACGGAGTCTTCAATCTTGTATCTTCATAGTCTAACAGTCCGACCAATGGAGATAGTCCGGCTGTCCGGAGACCCCCTAATCCAGGACTCCCTCAGTAGCCCCTGAACCACGCTTCAATGACGATGAGTCCGGCGCGCAGTATTGTCTTCGGCATTGCAAGGCGGGTTCCTTCTCCGAATACATCATAGAAGAATTTGAATACGAGGATAGTGTCCGACCCTGCAAAATAAGTTCCACATTCCACCGTAGAGAGAATAATATTTTCGCAGATCTAATTTGCTGGCTTGTTTTGGCAGCATGACGTTATGTCATGGCCCGGTGATTATTCGAACCGTTTCTTTTAACCAGCCCCGCACATAACGCGAGGCAGTTTTTCGACACGTCTTGTCAAAGCAGAGATCATGTCCCCCCAATTATGGGATTCTCATTAATGCGGTCGTGGGTAACCCAACCGTGTCTAGGACTCCTAGATTATAGGCAAGTCCTAAACGGCTACGGAGAGGATGCTTGATATTCACCCTCTTTATAAAGGGACAAGGTTTTCGCTTTTTCCCTCTCGTGCTCAATCGAACCCTTCCCCCGCCTCAAGTTCTAACACCCAAAGCCCGGGTTAGGTGCTCCGGATCTTCATACATGTCCGGATCCAGCCTTCAAGGCTGATGGATGCCCTCCTCCGTTACGGAAGAGGACATTAAAAAGTTGAGGGAGGCCAGATAACTGACCGCTGAGGTTTCGCATCGGCTGCCTGCTCGAGGGCAGACCGTCCCTACTCCCGAACCCAACGAGAACGTCGTGTTCGTCTCCCACTTCCTTCGAGGTCTAGGCCTCACTCTGGATCCCTTCGTCAGTGGTTTGATGTTCTATTACGAGCTAGATTTCCATGATCTGGCTCCGGACTCCTTTCTCCATATCTCGACATTTATTATCGTGTGTGAGGCCTTCCTCCGCGTTACCCCTCACTTCGGCCTGTGGCTCAAGACCTTTGAAGTAAAGCCGAAGATGATCGTGGGGCAACATGCAGCATGCAGAGGTGCATCAATAGGCAAGATGGCAGGAGGTCCATGGCCGAAAGGTTCCTTTTCAGAGGTGTCCGAATTATGGCAACGGGAGTGGTTTTACGCCACGGCTCCCAGAAGTGCCAAGTGGGCAGCTCCCCCCGCTTTCCGCTCGGGCCCCCACCACAACTGATGTCATGGATTAGCAGAGGTCTGAGCTAGGGTCCAGCCAAGGACGTGCCTATACTGCAAAGCCGCATCCGAGATCTCTTCGAGGGAGATTTTAATTTGGTTGTGGTAATACAAGTTATGCTGGTTCATCAAGTCCAGCCTTGCAAACGCCGGCCCCTTCGCTTGTGGGAGTTCAACCCAGAGGGACCGCGTGCCATTCAAAGTTTCCTCGGCCTGACGCACGAGGAGATGTACAAGTCATTCTTCGGACCTCAAGTAGAGTGTCCGGATATTACCGAGGATGTGGGCCTGAGCAGTAACCGCGCCGCCGAACAAGCAATGTTGCGGATATCGCTTATCGGGAACTTATCGGTCGTCCCATGATAAGGGGTAAATCGGCCAGTTTATCGGCATATCGGCTGATTTATCGGCTGATTTATCTTATCGTTCTGACAGCAGTAAGCGATAAATCGGCTGATTTATCGGCATATCGGAAGATATCTTGAACAGTGCGAACAAGTAAGAAATCCTCTGGCCGAACACACTGTCTTTTATTCGTCATGAAGTTTATTTCTGAGAGTTTGCTTTTTGACCAGGACTGGCTAACAAAGGCGAAGATGATTCGGTGTTTGGCCCCCTCCCTGAGGGTTTGGAAAATCCGGTATTGGAAAAGATGCTCGAGGTCGCACCTTGCCCGGAGCCCTCGAAGGAAGATACAGGGGGGATAATTCAGGCAGATGCGGGACCCCATCGCTGCCTGTTCCAACCGAGGGAATGAGCGTCTCCATGAAGGAGGATAACCGGGGAAGGAAAAGGACTGCTTCCGAGGATCCGGAAGCCGAAGCCTCCAAACGGGAGAAGAAGTCTCCCACAGAGGGTCCTGCCTCGGGGGGTCCTTTCGCCGCACAAAGTCCGCGGGGGGATCAGCCCTCCAACAAGTTGTAAGTGATCCAAAATACTTTAATAGTAAAGGTATGCTATCTTATTTTCTGAGAAAATAACCACCGCATATATCTTGTAGTTCGGGCCTTAGCCCCTCTCAGCTGAGCTCGTCTTCGGGGATCTTATTCCAGAGATGATGGAGAGCGAAATGCCTCCCCTGGACTCCTCCGCTCAAGAAGCGGGCGACCCTGAAGTGTCGTCACGGAGGGCCTCTCTGGATCCGGTGAGGCCAGAAGATAATCCCATAGACCCCCGAAGTCCCCAGCGTTCGGCTCCCAAAGAGAGCAGACAAAAGAGTCTTGCACCATCTGGTATGCGGTCGGACGTTCTGAGGGAGTTGGTGGGGTGAGCGGCCATCTCAGAAGAACACCGTACGCTGATGGGTACGGTGATGGAGAGAATTTCGTCCGCCAAAAGTGGATTACATGAAGCCTTTATGACTCTACTAGCAGGCTTTGAGGTATGTGAGATAATATGTGATAGTACTGCACATGTTAGGTGTGCCCTGTGTAGATAGTAGCCCCTGAGACTCTGGTTGTCGTCGAGAATGGCGACGAATAGAGGATCATATTCCCAGGCAATAACCAGACTGCCCCTATGTGTAGGTGGTGGAAGCTCCGGTGGCTAGCCGGACTAGTGAGTTTGCCAAATTAAAACGGGAACTGGATGCGGCAGACGCCGACATCGAGCTTGTTAACAAGAGGCTTGATGAGGCACAGGGTAAGTGTTCTTATCTGGTGAACGCCACATAGTAAGAGCAGCATGATGCAAGTATCTTTAATATCTTGTGACTGCAGATGGAGCCGCCACCGTGGAAACCTTGCGGGTAGAACATGCCCGAGCGAAGGAACAAGCGAGGATTAGTAATGCCGCTGCTTTGAAGGCGGCCGAAGAGTTGAAAGCCGAGAAGGCCGCACATTACGAGAGCCAAGAGAAGATGGCCAAGATGGCCGTAGAATTAAAAGACACTGCCGACCGTTGCCGGGTCCTTGAAAAAGAAAACCGAGCGAAGGCAACGGACCTTGAGAAGGCCATGATGGCGGACAAAGACACCCGTTCTACTATGAGAGCGAAGAAGGAGGAGCTGCAGGAAGTCGGGGATATTGCGGCTGGGAAACCCTTCATGTTACGGAGGAAGTTCGGAGATCCATGGTATGCCCCTCTTGATCGGCTGTGGAGTTCGGCATATGCGTATATGGATTTGGCAGCGAGTGCTGCCGATGCGGACAAGTACTTCCAAGGTCAGACAGATCATGAAGTGGACAAGCTGTTCTGGTCGCAATTCAACGTTCCAGAGCGTCCGCTTTCATTGAATGACCAGCTAGCCGAATGGGCCGAACTGAATAGGTTGTCCGGACTCGCCATGAGGTCTGTTGTGGATCAGCTATGGCCGGAAAAGCCAAAGCCGAACAGCTATTTCAGCTTAGTGCAGCAGTTCCTTGGTGCGGTGCCGCGCATTAATGCAATGAAGAGGTCGGCGTGCATAGAAGGCTCGCGGATGGCCCTTGCCCGTGTTAAAGCATACCGGGCGGAGATGGACGCTACCACTGTTGCGGTGCAGGGTTCGGCCATAGGCCGAGTGGCTGCCGAGCACTATTTCGAGGAGGTTCTCGAGGGTGCTCGTTTGATAGAGGCCTAGTGCTCGAAGAATATTATGTTTGAGTGATATGTATTCTCATTGTAAACACAATGATTTTATGAAGTTTTATAAGGCTATGTTTATACTTTTGCCTGAAAGTAGTATGATGCCTCCTGTGTGGCCGTTTATGTATACATGTGTATAACCTGAAAGATTGCAGCCGTCGGCTTCAATCCCCACGCATATAATGTGGAGGTGCTCGTGAAAAATGCTTGTTCACACTTAACCCAACGTCTTGGTCCTATTAAGGAGGTGATAGCATAGCGAACGAGGCAAACGAACTATAATGCTTTAACACTTTCACTTAGCCATAGGAGTTTGATAGTGGGGCTACTAGATAGCCCCTGGTGGCTCCGCATTCTCCCGATCGCGGGGTGCGTACATGCCTGGCCGAAAAATGGCCTTTCGTTAAGGCAGAGGAATTCTAACATTCCGATAGGTCATCGAGTGGTTGACCAGTCTCACGCTATATCATGACAGTCAGTTTTCGGCTTTCTCTACTGAGGTGCTCGTCCGGATGAACCAGGGCACAATCGCAGTAGTTCTCCTGGTGCTACCTTAGCCGATAAAGCAGAACGTAAGGCACCAAAACACAGGAGACGGGCAAACCCAACATTTGACCAAAGACAATGATTCGGAGCTGATGCATATAAGGCCAAACTCGCGACGCGAACACTCCCTAAGGTATTCGGTCTTTATGGTATAAACCGGGCCTAAATAGTGCCCTTTGTAAGAAGCCCCATGTGTCCAGGTACGTGCATTATTCTGACGTGGCCACATGCCAAGACGTCAGCATCCTTCTCAACTGTGCTGAGAATTTGGTGGATGTGTATCAACAAGAGACAGTAAAAAAGATTTACGCAGGGTCTTAATCTAAAAGGATTCCTTGGAGCGGGTCCCTGCTGCACGTCTGCGCCTATGTCTCCATTGTGCCATATCCTGGACGGGTGTAGCATGATGATCATATGTAAAAGAGAGGAACTTAGGTGAAAAAGTTGTCGTGCAAAAAGATAGTTTTTAAAGAAACCATGTATAATTCAAGATGAGTAAAAATTGCCACTTGTCTGCGCGCGTTGAGCCCCTTGTATTTGTAATAGGGGTGTGACCATAGATCCGGTATGAATTACATATAGCTGCGCCGGACTCGTCTAACCGTGTCCGAGGTCTTGACGATCTATTAAATGCTTTAGTTGGTGAGGCCGTTTTTAGTGTGCGGCTGCCAAGGCAGCCGCACTCTCTTCGGCGCGCAAAGATCGCTTAATACTTCCGTTCACTGTAATGATGCGACGTGGGCTGGGCATATTGAGTGTGAGGGAAGTGTAGTGTGGTATTGCATTAAAGCGAGCAAAATCTTCGCGTCAAATTAGTGTTTGATAGCCACTTTGGAACGGAGCAATGTGGAAGGTTAAATGTTCGCTACGGAAGTTATCGGGGAAGCCGAATATAACCTTTAGTAGTAGGGAGCCCGTGCAATGAGCCCCTGGGCCTGGCGTTACTCCATTAAAGGTGGTATTGCTATGGCAAATTTTCGTTGGGTCTATCCCCATTTCGCGGATTGTATCCGGGTATATCAGGTTAAGACTGCTGCCACCGTCCATCAGGACTCGTGTGAAGTGGTATCCATCAATTATTGGGTCTAATACCAGGGCAGCCCATCCTGCACGTCGGATACTTGCTGAGTAACCACGATGGTCGAAAGTGATCGGTTGAGACGACCAGTGGAAGGACTCCGCAGTGGTATGCCTTTGGGCATATTTTTCTGGGAGTGCCATTTTGTTTCTCCCCTTGATCACGTGTAACACGTTTACCATTTTGACTTCTGGTGGAAATTTCTTTTGTTCCCCAGTGTCTTGCTTGAGAGGCTCATCCTCGTCTTCGCTTGGTGTATCCTCCCCCTTGTGTACGGCGTTGAGCTTGCCGGACTGCTTGAAGACCCAACATTCTCTATGGGTATGATTAGCTGGTTTACCAGGGGTGCTATGGATCTGACATATTTGGTCCAGAATTTTGTTTAGGCTAGATAGTTCGTCTCTGGCGCCTTTAGAAGGCGGCTTATGCTGACCTGGCCGAGAGCTTTTGAATCCGGCGTTTACTGCCGTGCTCTTTGTGCTGTCTTCTTCATTCCGGCGTTTGTTATTGCTGTTGCACCGTGATTTCCCGTTTCCATCTCTAACTTCAGATGTACTGGGGTCGCTGGTGCTGCATTTGGCTAGCCAGCTGTCCTCACCCGCGTAAAAGCGGGTCATGAGGCTTGTTAATGCTGCCATTGTTCTCGGCTTTTCTTGGCCGGGGTGTCTGGCAAGCCATTCGTCACGGACGCTATGCTTAAAAGCTGCCAAGGCTTCGGCGTCCGGATAGTCGACAATTTGGTTCTTTTTAGTAAGAAACCTGTTCCAAAGCTTTCGGGCTGACTCTCCGGGCTGTTGAGTTATATGACTCAAATCATCCGCGTCCGGAGGTCGGACATAAGTCCCTTGAAAATTTGCTCGAAAAGCGTCTTCGAGCTCTTCCCAGCTTCCAATGGAGTTTTCGGGGAGGCTTTTAAGCCAGTGACGAGCTGGCCCTTTGAGCTTGAGGGGTAAGTACTTGATGGCGTGGAGATCATCTCCTCGAGCCATATGGATATGGAGGATATAGTCCTCAATCCAGACCCCAGGGTCTGTTGTTCCGTCGTATGCCTCTATGTTTACGGGTTTGAATCCCTCTGGAAATTCATGGTCCAGCACCTCATCGGTGAAACATAGGGGGTGTGCGGCACCCCTGTATCTGGGTGTACCGCGTTGTTCGGATGTTTGTTGTGTTACATCGTATGCCGGGGCGCGCTTGCGTGGTCCATAGATGGATCTGGTTGCGCCGTCCTTTTGGTGCGAGCCCTCGCGTGGATCGCATATTGGCTTGTGAGTGGCGTTGATTGCTGCTCTATGTTGGCCGTGAGGTCATCTATCCGGCCAGGTGGCTGTTTTGATTTTTGGTTGTGGGGGGTCTGAGGCCCCCTCGTCGAATTCAGGTAGCAACTTCCGCTTTGGGTAGCTCTTGGTGGGGCGATTGTCGCCGTACTTCGCTGCTGTGTTGAGTACTTTACTCCATCTGATTTGGAGTGTGTCCTGCGCAGCCTTGAGCCTTTGCTTCTGCTTTTTCAGACTCCTCACGGTGGCAACAAGCCTTTGACGGGCATTCTGTTGCTCCGGGTGCCTGTCCGGCGTTATATCATCCGGACTATTATCTTTGACAGAATTGGTTTGTTCAGTTTGATTTTCTGTATTGCCGTGGTCCGGCAGTGGTTCTCCCTACTCCAACGCTGGGTTTGTGTGATCGTTATTTCTGCTGAGGCAGGATTTGGGGCGGCGCTTGCGCCGCCGCTTTGACTGCTTCTCGAGGGAACAAGCCTTCAGTGCGTCCTTCCGTTCCTCCTCGTCGTCTTCTTTTGGTGTGTCCACCATGTATACGTCATATGATGAGGTGGTCATCCAGCGCTCTGTGGGCGGTGGTTCCTCTTCGCCCCCCGCATCGTTGTCCATACTGTCGATGTCTTCAGAGTCGAAGTCGAGCATGTCGGTTCAGTCGTCGACAGTGGCTATTAAGTGGGTGGTGGGTGGGCGTCGAATTTCTTTGTCGTCCGCATCCCAATCCTGTTGGCCATAATTCGGCCAGGGCTCTCATGACAAAGAGAGAGACCTTAGTGAATTCAAAATGTCGCCGAAGGGCGAGTGCTGAAAGATATCCGCGGCGGTGAATTCCATGATCGGCGCCCAATCGGATTCGATTAGCAGGGGCGCGGGCAGTTCGGAGTCAGAAAAAGAGTCCGGCACCTTGGAGTCATGGCCTGTGTAGAGGATTATGCTGGTGTTTGGCTCGATCGCCGTTGAGACTGCAGCCCCTGAGGTGGTGTCTAACCACCCGTCCTCGATTGGCGCAGTTGGATCCAAGCTAAGGGTCGGAGCTGATGCGGGCGCGGCCTCTGGGGTACTGTTCGGCGGCAGAGCTAGGTCATACCCATCGCGACAGTGCGGCGCGCCCGGCTGTGGCTCGAATCCGTCGAAGATTAGGTCTCCGCGGATGTCGGCCACGTAGTTCAAACTCCCAAATCTGGCCTGACGGCAAGGGGCGTAGCTTTCAATCTGCTCCAGAAGGCCAAGCGAATTAGCCCGTAGTGTAAAGCCGCCGAATACGAAGATCTGTCCGGGGATAAAAGTCTCACCCTGGACCGCATCGCTATCGATGATAGTAGGAGCCATCAAGCCTAACGGCGACGACACAGAGGAACTCTCAATGAAAGCACCAATGTCGGTGTCAAAACCGGCAGATCTCGGGTAGGGGGTCCCAAACTGTGCGTCTAGGCCGGATGGTAATAGGAGGCAGGGGACACGATGTTTTACCAAGGTTCGGGCCCTCTTGATGGAGGTAAAACCCTACGTCCTGCTTGATTAATATTGATGATATGGGTAGTACAAGAGTAGATCTACCACGAGATCAGAGAGGCTAAACCCTAGAAGCTAGCCTATGGTATGACTGTATATTGTGATTGTTGTCCTACGGACTAAAACCCTTCAGTTTATATAGACACCGGAGAGGGTTAGGGTTACACAAGGTCGGTTACAAAGGAGGAGATATCCATATCCGTATTGCCTAGCTTGCCTTCCACGCCAAGTAGAGTCCCATTCGGACACGAGACGAAGTCTTCAATCTTGTATCTTCATAGTCTAACAGTCCAGCCAATGGAGATAGTCCGGCTGTCCGGAAACCCCCTAATCCAGGACTCCCTCACAAAGCAAGATTGAAGTGATGGAGATTGATATGATGAGAATAGACCTGGGGGCCATAGGTTTCACTAGTGGCTTCTCTCAAGAGAATAAGTATTCCACGGTGGGTGAACAAATTTCTGTTGAGCAATTGACATAATTGAGCATAGTTATGAGAATATCTAGGCATGATCATGTATATAGGCATCACGTCCGTGACAAGTAGACCGAAACGATTCTGCATCTACTACCATTACTCCACTCATCGACCGCTATCCAGCATGCATCTAGAGTATTAAGTTAAAAACAGAGTAACACCTTAAGCAAGATGACATGATGTAGAGAGATAAATGCATGCAATATGAAATAAACCCCATCTTGTTATCCTCGATGGCAACAATGCAATACGTGCCTTGCTGCCCCTTCTGTCACTGGGTAATGACACCGCAAGATCGAACCCAAAGCTAAGCACTTCTCCCATGGAAAGAACTACCAATCTAGTTGGCCAAACCAAATGGATAATACGAAGTGACTTGCAAAGATAACCAATCATACATAAAATAATTCAGAGAAGATTCAAATGTTATTCATAGATAGACTTGATTATAAACCCACAATTCATCGGTCTCAACAAACACACCGCAAGAAGAAGATTACATCGGATAGATCTCCACAAGAGAGGGGGAGAACTTTGTATTGAGATTCAAAGAGAGAGAAGAAGCCATCTAGCTACTAACTATGGACCCGAAGGTCTGAGGTAAACTACTCACACTTCATCGCAGAGGCTATGATGATGTAGAAGCCCTCCGTGATGACGGCCCTCTTCCGGCGGAGCTCCGGAACAGGCCCCAAGATGGGATCTCGTGGATACAGAAAGTTGCGGCGGTGCAATTAGGTTTTTGGCTCCTGTTCTGATCGTTTGGGGGTACATAGGTATATATAGGAGGAAGGAGTACGTCGGTGGAGCACCGAGGGGCCTACGAGGCAGGGGGCGCGCCCCCCACCCTCGTGACCTCCTCTTTGATCCCCCTGGAGTAGGGTCCAAGTCTCCTGGATCACGTTCGGTGAGAAAATCACGTTCCCGAAGATTTTATTCCGTTTGGACTCCGTTTGATATTCCATTTCTTCGAAACACTGAAATAGGCAAAAAAATAGCAATTCTGGGCTGGGCCTCCGTTTAATAGGTTAGTCCCAAAAATAATATAAAAGTGTAAAATAAAGCCCAATATAGTCCAAAACAGTAGATAATATAGCATGGAGCAATCAAAAATTATAGATACGTTGGAGACGTATCAGGCATCCCCAAGCTTAATTCCTGCTCGTCCTCGAGTAGGTAAATGATAAAAAGAGAATTTTTGATGCGGAGTGCTACTTGTCATAATTTCAATGCAAATCTTCTTAATTGTGGTATGAATATTCAGATTCGAAAGATTCAAGACAAAAGTTTATATTGACATAAAAATAATAATACTTCAAGCATACTAACCAAGCAATTATGTCTTCTCAAAATAATTTAAGTGAAGCATGAGAGATCAATAGTTTCTTTAAAACAAATCCACCACCGTGCTCTAAAAGATCTAAGTGAAGCACATAGAGCAAAATTATAACACTCAAAAGATATAAGTGAAGCACATTCAGCAAAACTACTTAGCTCAAAAGATATAAGTGAAGCACATAGAGCAAAACTACTTAGCTCAAAAGATATAAGTGAAGCACATAGAGTATTCTATCAAATTTTAATTCATGTATGGCTCTCTCAAAAGGTGTGTACAGCAAGGATGATTGTGGCATACTAAGACACAAAGACACAAATAATACAAGACGCTGCAAGCAAAACACATATCATGTTGGTGAATAAAAATGTAGCTCCAAGTAAATTACCGATGGAAGTGGACGAAAGAGGGGATGCATTACGGGGCATCCCCAAGCTTTGACTTTTTGGTGTCCTTGGATTATCTTGGGGGTGCCATGGGCATCCCCAAGCTTAGGCTCTTGCCACTCCTTGTTCCATGATCCATCATAAGAATTCACCCAAAACTTGAAAACTTCACAACACAAAACTCAAAATAGAAAACTCGTGAGCTCCGTTAGCGAAAGAAAACAAAAGACCACTTCAAGGTACTGTAATGAACTCATTATTTATTTATATTGGTGTTAAACCTACTGTATTCCAACTTCTCTATGGATTATAAACTATTTTACTAACCATAGATTCATCAAAATAAGCAAACAACACACGAAAAACAGAATCTGTCAAAAACAGAACAGTCTGTAGTAATATGTAGCTACCGCAATATCTGGAACCCCAAAAATTCTAAAATAAATTTCTGGACGTGAGGAATTTATCTATTAATTATCTTCAAAAAGAATTAACTAAATAGCACTCTTCAAATAAAAATGACATCAGTTCTCGTGAGCGCTAAAGTTTCTGTTTTTTACAGCAAGTTCAACAAGACTTTCCCCAAGTCTTCCCAACGGTTCTACTTGGCACAAACACTAATTAAACACAAAAAACACAACCAAAACAGAGGCTAAATAATTTATTTATTACTAAATAGGAGGAAAAATCAAGGAATAAAAATAAAATTGGGTTGCCTCCCAACAAGCGCTATCGTTTAACGCCCCTAGCTAGGCATAAAAGCGAGAATAGATCTAGGTATTGCCGTCTTTGGTAGGCAATCCATAAGTGGCTCTCATGATAGTTTCATATGGAAATTTTATTTTCTTTATTCTAAAGTGTTCCATGCCCTTTTTTAATGGAAATTTAAATCTAATATTCCCTTCCTTCATATCAATAATCGCACCAACCGTTCTAAGGAAAGGTCTACCAAGAATAATAGGGCAAGAAGGATTGCAATCTATATCAAGAACAATGAAATCTATGGGCACATAATTCCTATTTGCAACAATAAGATCATCATTAATTCTTCCCATAGGTTTCTTAATAGTGGAATCCGCAAGATGCAAGTTTAAAGAGCAATCATCAAAATTACGGAAATCTAGCAAATCACACAAAGTCTTGGGAATAGTAGAGACACTAGCACCCAAATCACACAAAGCATAAAACTCATGATCTTTAATTTTAATTTTAATATTTGGTTCCCACTCATCATAGAGTTTTCTAGGGATAGAAACTTTTCAACTCAAGTTTTTCTTCATAAGATTGCATCAAGGCATCAACAATATGTTCGGTGAAGGCTTTATTTTGACTATAAGCATGTGGAGAATTTAGCACGGATTGCAACAAGGAAATACAATCAATTAAAGAGCAACTTTCATAATTAAATTCCTTGAAATCCAATATAGTGGGTTTAGCAACATCTAAATACTCCAAATTTTTAGAACGCCTTCTAGGTAAAGGAAGATCATATTCAGTTTCATCAAGATTTATATTGCAAAATAAAGATTTAATAGGGGACACATTAATAACTTTTAGATCTTCATCTTGATTTTCATAGGAATTGGAGGAACACGCTTTAATAAAGGCATCTTTGGAAGCACGCATCCTAGCGGTTCTTTCCTTGCACTCATCAATGGAAATTCTCATGGCTTTAAGAGACTCATTGATATCATGCTTAGGAGGAATAGATCTAAGCTTTAAGGAATCAATCTCAAGAGAAATTCTATCAACGTTCCTAGCCAAATCATCAACTTTAAGCAATTTCTCTTCAAGCAAAGCATTAAAATTCTGTTGTGAATTCATAAACTCTTTAACACTATTCTCAAATTCAGAGGGCATCTTATTATAATTTCCATAAGAGTTGTTGTAGGAATTCCCATAATTATTAGAAGGATTACTAGGATATGGCTTAGGATTAAAATTCCCTCTATAAGCGTTGTTACCAAAATTATTCCTACCAACAAAATTCACATCCATAGATTCATTGTTATTCTCAATAATAGTAGACAAAGGCATATCATTAGGATCAGAAGAAACACTTTTATTAGTAAACAATTTCATAAGTTCATCCATCTTTCCACTCAAAACATTAATTTCTTCTATCACATGCACTTTCTTATTAGTAGATCTTTCAGTGTGCCATTGAGAATAATTAACCATAATATTATCTAGGAGTTTAGTAGCTTCTCCTAAAGTGATTTCCATAAAAGTGCCTCCCGTGGCCAAATCTAAAAGATTTCTAGAAACAAAATTCAATCCGACATAAATTTTTTGTATAATCATCCACAAATTCAAACCATGAGTAGGGCAATTAGGTATCATTAATTTCATCCTCTCCCAAGCTTGTGCAACATGTTCATGATCAAGTTGCTTAAAATTCATAATATCGTTTCTAAGAGAGATGATCTTAGCGGGAGGAAAATACTTAGAGATAAAAGCATCTTTGCACTTAATCCACGAATCAATACTATTTTTAGGCAAAGACGAAAACCAAGCTTTAGCACGATCTCTAAGCGAAAAAGGAAATAGCTTCAATTTAACAATATCATTGTCCACATCTTTATTCTTTTGCATATCACATAAATCAACCAAGCTATTTAGATGGGCAGCGGCATCTTCACTAGGAAGGCCAGAAAACGGATCTTTCATGACAAGATTCAGCAAGGCAGCATTAATTTCACAAGATTCAGCATCGGTAAAGGAGCAATCGGAGTGCTAATAAAATCATTGTTGTTGGTATTGGTAAAGTCACACAATTTAGTACTATCTTGAGCCATCGTGACAAGCAAGCAATCCAACACACAAGCAAACAAGGAACGGGCAAATAAAACGGCAAATAGAGAAAGAGAGGGAGGATAGAGAGAGAGGGTGAATAAAATGGCAAGGGTGAAGTGGGGGAGAGGAAAACGAGAGGCAAATGGCAAATAATGTAATGCGGGAGATAAGGGTATGTGATGGGTACTTGGTATGTTGACTTTTGCGTAGACCTCCCCAGCAACGGCGCCAGAAATCCTTCTTGCTACCTCTTGAGCACTTGCGTTGGTTTTCCCTTGAAGAGGAAAGGGTGGTGCAACAAAGTAGCATAAGTATTTCCCTCAGTTTTTCAGAACCAAGGTATCAATCCAGTAGGACGCTACACGCCAGTCCCTCGCACCTACACAAAACAAATAAATCCTCGCAACCAACGCGATAAGGGGTTGTCAATCCCTACACGATCACTTACGAGAGTGAGATCTGATAGATATGATAAGATAATATTTTTTGGTATTTTTATGATAAAGATGCAAAGTAAAATAAAAGGCAATGAAAATAACTAAGTATTGGAGGATTAATATGATGAAGATATACCTGGGGGCCATAGGTTTCACTTGTGGCTTCTCTCAAGAGCATAGGTATTTTACGGTGGGTGAACGAATTACTGTTGAGCAATTGACAGAATTGAGCATAGTTACGAGAATATCTAGGTATGATCATGTATATAGGCATCACATCCAAGACAAGTAGACCGACTCCTGCCTGCATCTACTACTATTACTCCACACATCGACCGCTATCCAGCATGCATCTAGAGTATTAAGTTCATAAGAACAGAGTAACGCCTTAAGCAAGATGACATGCTCTAGAGGGATAAATTCCTGCAATATGATAAAAAAACCATCTTGTTATCCTCGATGGCAACAATACAATACATGCCTTGCTGCCCCTACTGTCACTGGGAAAGGACACCGCAAGATTGAACCCAAAGCTAAGCACTTCTCCCATTGCAAGAAAGATCAATCTAGTATGCCAAACCAAACTGATAATTCGAAGAGACTTGCAAAGATAACCAATCATAGATAAAAGAATTTAGAGAAGATTCAAATATTGTTCATAGATAAACTTGATCATAAACCCACAATTCATCGGTCTCAACAAACACACCGCAGAAGAAGATTACATTGAATAGATCTCCACAAGAGAGGGGGGAACTTTGTATTGAGATCCAAAAAGAGAGAAGAAGCCATCTAGCTAATAACTATGGATCCGTAGGTCTGAGGTAAACTACTCACACTTCATCGGAAAGGCTATGGCGTTGATGTAGAAGCCCTCCGCGATCGATGCCCCCTCCGGCGGAGCTCCAGAATAGGCCCCAAGATGGGATCTCGTGGATACAGAAAGTTACGGCGGTGGAGTTAGGGTTTTGGCTCCGTATCTAATCGTGTGGGGGTACGTAGGTATATATAGGAGGAAGAAGTACGTCGGTGGAGCAACAGGAGGCCCACGAGGCTGGAGGGCGCGCCTGGGGGGTCGGCGCACCCCCTACCTTGTGGACTCCCTATTGGTTGCTTGACGTAGGGTCCAAGTCTCCTGGATCATGTTCGGTGAGAAAATCACGTTCCCGAAGGTTTCATTCCGTTTGGACTCCGTTTGATATTCCTTTTCTTTGAAACCCTAAAATAGGCAAAAACAACAATTCTGGGCTGGGCCTCCGGTTAATAGGTTAGTCCCAAAAATAATATAAAAGTGGATAATAAAGCCCAATAATGTCCAAAACAGTAGATAATATAGCATGGAGCAATCAAAAATTATAGATACGTTGGAGACGTATCACATGACATCTTTTGTCCTACCCTCCCGTGGCAGCGGGGTCCTATTGGAAACTAAGGGATATTAAGGCCTCCTTTTAATAGAGTACCGGACCAAAGCAATAACACATAGTGAATACATGAACTCCTGAAACTATGGTCATCACCGGGAGTGGTCCCGATTATTGTCACTTCGGGGTTGCCGGATCATAGCACATAATAGGTGACTATAGACTTGCAAGATAGGACCAAGAACTCTCATATATTGATGACACCATAATTGGTTCAGATCTGAAATCATGGCACTCGGGCCCTAGTGACGAGCATTAAGCATAGCAAAGTCATAACAACATCAATCTCAGAACATAGTGGACACTAGGGATCAAACCCTAACAAAACTAACTCGATTACATGGTTAATCAAATCCAACCCATCACCGTCCAGCAAGCCTACAATGGAATTACTCACGCACGGCGGTGAGCATCGTGAAATTGGTGATGGAGGAAGGTTGATGATGACGATGGCGACGGATTCCCCTCTCCGGAGCCCCGAACGGAGTCAGATCAGTCCTCCCGAGAGATTTTAGGGCTTGGCGGCGGCTCTGTATCGTAAAACGCGATGAATCCTTCTCTCTGATTTTTTTGTCCCCGAAAGTGAATATATGGAGACAAGGTTGAGGTCGGTGGAGCGTCTGGGGGCCCATGAGGCAGGGGGCATGCCCCCACCCTCGTGGACAGGTGGAGGCCCCCCCTGACGTGGATCTTTCTTCCAACATTTTTTATATATTCCAAAATAATTCTCCATTTATTTTCAGGTCATTCCGAGAACTTTTATTTCTGCACAAAAATAACACCATGGCAATTCTGCTGAAAACAGCGTCAGTCAGGGTTAGTTCCATTCAAATCATGCAAGTTAGAGTCCAAAAAGGGCAAAAGTGTTTGGAAAAGTAGATACGACGGAGACGTATCAAGTCCCCTCACGCATTTCCAATGACTCCGCGATTAGTGGATCCAATATCCCCAGGTGCGGCTTACACCATGCTCCCAGGTATGCAGTAGTGGATCTAGCGATGCCACCCGCACCGCTACAATTATCTTCGAAGTTGATAGCCCCATCTGTTGTAATCTTGACAATGCCCGGGTCCGGTGGCTTCCAACCATAACCTGGTAGAATATTTGCTGCACTACGTGGCAATTCCAATAGAGCTAGTGACTCCTTGATGGATCGCAAGGAAATCATAGGATCAAGACCCTCCTGATCATGCTTAATTATGTTCTCTGAATGCCATATAGACCACATAATGGTGATGATTTTTTGCTGGTCCTTGTCATCTACCATTGGGTGACATAAAATGTCCCTTGCCCACGAGCTAGGATGTAATTTGGGCAGCTGAATATCCAACCATGCGCGGGCTACTGCCCAGAAACGTTTGGCATGGGTGCATGGCATTAATGCATGCTGTAAATCTTCCTCCATAGCTAAACAGATGTTGCATCTGCTTATTTGTGCAATGTGCCTCTGGTTAAGAGTGTGTTCATCAGGTAAAATTCCTCGTAGAACTCGCCACCAAAACACCCGTACCTTTGGCACCACGTTGAGCTTCCAAAGATCCTTCCACATATGTTGATCATTCCCTGAAGTACCGTAACCGACCCTTCCTCTAGAGCAAGGCGCTCTTTCCGAGTCACTAGAGTACAGTAGCTGTATTAATAGTGTAGTTGCCCGAAGCATCAAAGGCCCACGCATATAAATCCTCACCACCGCCCTGTCGAAGAGGAATATATAGTATAGCTGCAGCGTCAAGGGCAATGAAAGTTTGGCGAGCCAGCTGCTCATTCTACCTCCAATTCTTCGTGTCAATAAGACTGGAGACATGTTCAATATTAGTGGCTGGTTGTTTCAGCAAAGGTAACATCAAAATAGTTCATGGGATCCATTTGTCTGTCCAAACTACAATAGAACTACCGTCGCCAACCCTCTTTATCAGGCCAGCCTTGAGCGCCTCCCTCCTTGCTATGATCGCGCGCCATGTTGCCGAGGCTGTTTTGGCACTGATGCATTCAAGAAATCGCCATTAGGAAAGTATCGGACCCTCAAGACTTTAGCACACAAAGAGTCTGGTTTAGTCATGAGCCTCCAGCCATGTGATACGTCCATTTTGCATCATGCTTTTATATCGATATTTATTGCATTATGGACTATTATTACACATTATGTCACAATACTTATGCTTATTCTCTCTTATTTTACAAGGGTTACATAAAGAGGGAGAATACCAGCAGCTGGGATTCTGGGCTGGAAAAGGAGCAAATATTAGAGACCTATTCTGCACAGCTCCAAAAGTCCTGAAACTTCACGGAACTCATTTTCAGAATATTTAAAAAATACTGAGCACAAGAAGTTCTAGAGGGGGGCCACACCCTAGCCACGAGGGTGGGGGCGCGCCCTACCCCCCGGGTGCGCCCCCTGCCTCGTAGGCCCCCTGGTGGCACTCCGATGCCCATCTTGTACTATATGGAGCCCTTCGTTGAGGAAAAAATCATAAGCAAGCTTTCGGGACGAGACTCCGCCGCCACGAGGCGTAACCTTGGCGGAACCAATCTAGGGCTCTGGCGGAGCTGTTCTGCCGGGGAACTTCCCTCCGGGAGGGGGAAATCATCGCCATTGTCATCACCAACGATCCTATCATCGGGAGGGGGTCAATCTCCATCAACATCTTCAGCAGCACCATCTCCTCTCAAACCCTAGTTCATCTCTTGTATCCAATTCTTGTCTCCAAGTCTGGGATTGGTACCTGTGGGTTGCTAGTAGTGTTGATTACTCCTTGTAGTTGATGCTAGTTGGTTTACTTGGTGGAAGATCATATGTTCAGATCCTATATGCACATTAATACCCCTCTGATTATGAAGATGAATATGCTTTGTGAGTAGTTTCGTTTGTTCCTGAGGACATGGGAGAAGTCTTGTTATTAGTAGTCATGTGAATTTGGTATTCGTTCGATATTTTTATGAGATGTATGTTGTCTCTCCTCTAGTGGTGTTATGTGAACGTCGACTACATGACACTTCACCATTATTTGGGCCTAGAGGAAGGAATTGGTAAGTAATAAGTAGACGATGGGTTACTAGAGTGACAGAAGCTTAAACCCTAGTTTATGCGTTGCTTCGTAAGGGGTTGATTTGGATCCATATGTTTCATGCTATGGTTAGGTTTACCTTAATACTTTTGTTGTAGTTGCGGATGCTTGCAATAGAGGTTAATCATAAGTGGGATGTTTTTCCAAGAAAGGGCAGCACCCAAGCACCGGTCCACCCACATACCAAATTATCAAAGTACCGAACGTTAATCATATGATCATGATGAAACCTAGCTTGACGATAATTCCCATGTGTCCTCGGGAGCGCTTTACATCATATAAGAGTTTGTCCAGGCTTGTCCTTTGCTACAAAAAGGATTGGTCCACCTTGCTGCACTTTATTTACTTTTGTTACTTGTTGCTTGTTACAAATTATCTTATCACAAAACTATCTATTACCTCCAATTTCAGTGCTTGCAGAGAATACCTTGCTGAAAATCGCTTATCATTTCCTTCTGCTCCTCGTTGGGTTCAACACTCTTACTTATCGAAAGGACTATGATAGATCCCCTATACTTGTGGGTCATCAAGACTCTTTTCTGGCACCGTTGCCGGGGAGTGAAGCGCGTTTGGTAGGTGGAATTTGGTAAGAAAAAATTTATATAGTGTGCTGAAATTTACTGTCACTTGTTACTATGGAAAGTAATCCTCTGAGGGGCTTGTTTAGGGTATCTTCGCCCTGACCAGTAGAGCAAAGAGTTGCTCCTCAACCTACTGAACCTATTGAACCTACTGAAAATGAAAATGTCTACTTTGAAATTCCTTCGGGTATGATAGAAAAACTGCTAGCTAATTCTTTTGCAGGAGATGGAACATTACATCCTGATGAGCACCTAATATATGTGGATGAAGTTTCAGGATTATTTAAGCTTGCAGGTATGCCCGATGATGTTATCAAGAAGAAGGTCTTTCCTTTATCTTTGGAGGGAGATGCATTGACATGGTATAGGCTATGTGATGATATGGGATCATGGAACTACAAATGATTGAAATTGGAATTTCATCAGAAGTTTTATCCTATGCATCTTGTTCATCGTGATCATAATTATATATATAATTTTTGGCCTCGCGAAGGAGAAAGCATCGCTCAAGCATGGGGGAGGCTTAAATCAATGGTATATTCATGCCCCAATCATGAGCTCTCAAGAGAAATGATTATCCAAAATTTCTATGCTCAGCTTTCTGATAACAATCGCACCATGCTCGATACTTCTTGTGCTGGCTCTTTTATGATGAAGACTATTGAATTCAAATGGGATTTATTGGAAAGAATTAAATGCAACTCTGAAGATTGGGATCTCGACGAAGGTATGTAGTCAGGTATGACACCTAAGTTTGATTGTGTTAAATCTTTTATGGATACCGATGTTTTCTGTAAATTTACCACTAAATATGGACTTGACTCTGAGATAGTAGCTTCTTTCTGTGAATATTTTGCTAGTCATATTGATCTCCCTAAGGAGAAGTGGTTTAAATATCATCCTCCCATAGGAGTAAAAGTAGCTGCACCTATTAAAGTTGAAGAAAAGACTATCACTTATAATGATTCTATTATTCCTACTGCTTATGTTGAGAAACCACTTTTTCCTGTTAGGATAAAAGATCATGCTAAAGCTTCAACTATGGTTCGTAAAAGCAATATTAAAACCTATACACCTCCTGAGCAAGTTAAAGTTGAACCTAATATTTCTATTGTTGAGGATCTCTTGGCTGATAATATTGATGGGCATGTTATCTATTTCTGTGATGAAACTGCTAGAATTCCTAAACCTTGTGCTAAAGATAAACATAGACCTGTGGTAGGCATGCCTGTTATTTCTGTTAAAATAAGAGATCATTGTTACCATGGGTTGTGTGATATGGGTGCTAGTGCTAGTGCAATACCTATTGACTTATACAAAGAAATTATGCATGATATTGCACCTGCTGAGTTAGAAGAAATTGATGTCACCATTAACTTGCCAATAGAGATACTATTTCACCAATGGGAATTGTTAGAGATGTTGAAGTCTTGTGTGGGAAAACTAAATATCCTGCTGATTTTCTTGTTCTTGGTTCCCCACAAGATAGCTTTTGCCCAATTATATTTGGTAGACCCTTCTTAAACACTGTTAATGCTAGGATAGACTGCAAAAAGGATGTTATTACTATTGGTTTAGGTGATATGTCTCATGAGTTCAACTTTTCTAAATTTCGTAGACAACACCGTGAAGAAGAATTGCCTAGTAAAGATGAAATTATTGGTCTTTCTTCTATTGCCGTACCTCCTAGTGATCCTTTAGAACAATATTTGCTAGACCATGAAAATGATATGTTTATGAATGAAAGAAGGGAAATAGATGAACTGTTCTTTAAACAGGGACCTATTCTGAAACACAACTTGCCTGTTGAAATCTTAGGGGATCCTCCTCCACCCAAGGGTGATCCCGTGTTTGAGCTTAAACCATTGCCTAATACTCTTAAATATGCTTATCTTGATGAAAAGAAGATATATCATGTTATTATTAGTGATAACCTTTCAGAGAAGGAGGAAGAAAAATTATTGAAAACTCTGAAGAAGCACCGTGCTGCTATTGGATATACTCTTGATGATCTTAAGGGCATTAGTCCCACTCTATGTCAACACAAAATAAATTTGGAAAAAGATGCCAAACCAGTTATTGATCACCAACGACGGCTGAATCCTAAGATGAAAGAAGTGGTAAGAAAAGAAATACTAAAGCTCCTTGAGGCAGGTATAATTTCTCCCGTTGCCGATAGTCAGTGGGTAAGTCCTGTCCATTGTGTTCCTAAGAAGGGAGGTATTACTGTCGTTCCTAATGATAAAGATGAATTGATTCCGCAAAGAATTATTATAGGTTATAGGATGGTAATTGATTTACGCAAATTAAATAAGGCTACCAAAAAAGATCATTACCCCTTACCTTTTATTGATCAAATGCTAGAAAGATTATCCAAACATACACATTTTTGCTTTCTAGATGGTTATTCTGGCTTCTCTCAAATACCTGTGTCAGCTGATGAGATCAATCTAAGACCACTTTTACTTACCCTTTCGGTACTTTTGCTTATAGACATATGCCTTTTGGTTTCTGTAATGCACCTGCTACCTTTCAAAGATGCATGATGGCTATATTTTCCGATTTTTGTGAAAAGATATGTGAGGTATTCATGGATGATTTCTCCGTTTATGGATCCTCTTTTGATGATTTCTTAAGCAACCTTAATTGAGTTTTGCAGGGATGTGAAGAAACTAGCCTTGTCTTGAATTGGGAGAAATGCCACTTTATGGTTAATGAAGGTATTGTCTAGGGGCACAAAATTTCTGAAAGAGGCATTGAAGTTGATAAAGCTAAAGTTGAGGCTATTGAAAAGATGATGTGTCCCAAGGACATCAAGGTATAAGAAGTTTCATTGGTCATGCTGGTTTTGATTGGAGGTTCATTAAGGACTTGTCAAAAATTTCTCGGCCTGTGTCTAATTTATTACAAAAAGATATACCATTCGTCTTTGATGATGATTGTGTAGAAGCCTTTGAAATACTTAAGAAAGCATTAATCTCTGCACCTATTGTTCAGCCACCTGATTGTAATTTACCTTTTGAAATTATGTGTGATGCTAGTGATTATGCTGTAGGTGTTGTTCTAGGGCAAAGAGTTGATAAGAAATTAAATGTTATTCAATATGCTAGTAAAACTCTAGACAATGCCCAGAGAAATTATGCTACAACCGAAAAAGAATTCTTAGCAGTTGTATTTGCTTGTGATAAGTTCAGACCTTATATTGTTGATTCTAAAGTAACTATTCACACTGATCATGCTGCTATTAAATATCTTATGGAAAAGAAAGATGCTAAACCTAGACTTATTAGATGGGTTCTCTTGCTACAAGAATTTGATTTGCATATTATTGATAGAAAGGGGGCTGAGAACCCCATTGCAGATAACTTGTCTAGGTTGGAAAATGTTCTTGATGACCCACTACCTATTGATGATAGCTTTCCTGATGAACAATTAAATGTCATAAATGCTTCTCACACTGCTCCATGGTATGATGATTATGCTAATTACATTGTTGCTAAGTTTATACCACCTAGTTTCACATACCAGCAAAAGAAAAAGTTTCTCTATGATTTGCGACATTACTTCTGGGATGACCCACACCTTTATAAAGAAGGAGTAGATGGTGTTATTAGATGTTGTGTACCTGAGCATGAACATGAACAGATCCTATGCAAGTGTCACTCTGAAGCTTATGGGGGACACCATGCTGGAGACAGAACTGCACATAAGGTATTGCAATCTGGTTTTTATTGGCCTACTCTCTTCAAGGATGCCTGTAAGTTTGTCTTATCTTGTGATGAATGTCAAAGAATTGGTAATATTAGTGGACGTCAAGAAATGCCTATGAATTATTCACTTGTTATTGAACCATTTGATGTTTGGGGCTTTGATTATATGGGAACTTTTCCTGCCTCTAATGGATATACACATATTTTAGTTGTTGTTGATTATGTTACTAAGTGGGTAGAAGCTATTCCAACTAGTAGTGCTGATCATAACACCTGTATTAAGATGCTTAAAGAAGTTATTTTTCTAAGGTTTGGAGTCCCTAGATATTCAATGACTGATGCTGGTTCACATTTTACAATGTTGGAAAAAGCGGTAGGCGTAAGCGATGCGGTTGGCCGTCGCCTAGTGCCTAGGTGGTTCCTAAGCGCCCTAGGCGTAGCCTAGGCGGTAATATAGTTTTTACTTGTAGTGTATTTTTGATTATTATATGGGTGTTGATATTAGTCTAGGGCATATAAATAAGTTAATTACCATCTATTGCCATTGGAATATAACCCGTTTGGCATATCGGTTTAGTATGTGGCATGATTTCTTGCTTGGGTAGGAAATTCCTTGCTTGCCCTGCCTAGACATCCATTTATGCCCTAGGCGTGGCGTTTGGCCATTGCCTAGCGCCTTCTAGGAACTGCATTTTCCAACAAAGCATTTTATTCATGGTGCTTTCCGTAAAATGCTTGCTAAGTATGATGTTAATCATAGAATTGCATCTCCTTATCACCCACAGTCTAGTGGTCACGTAGAAATGAGTAACAGGGAACTCAAATTAATTTTGCAAAAGACAGTTAATAGATCTAGAAAGAATTGGTCCAAGAAACTTGATGATGCATTATGGGCCTATAGAACTGCATATAAAAATCCTATGGGTATGTCTTCGTATAAAATGGTTTATGGAAAAGCATGCCACTTAGCTCTCGAACTAGAACATAAGGCTTATTGGGCTATTAAAGAGCTCAATTATGATTACAAACTTGCTGGTGAGAGGAGGTTATTTGACATTAGCTCACTTGATGAATGGAGAACCCAAGCCTATGAGAATGCCAAATTGTTTAAAGAAAAAGTTAAAAGATGGCATGACAAAAGAATACAAAAGCATGAGCTTAATGTAGGTGATTATGTATTTCTATACAACTCTCATTTAAGATTTTTTGCATGAAAGCTTCTCTCTAAATGGGAAGGTCCTTACGTTATCAAGGAGGTCTATCGTTCCGGTGCCATAAAAATCAACAACTTCGAAGGCACAGATCCGAAGGTGGTGAACGGTCAAAGAATCAAACATTATATCTCAGGTAATCCTATAAATGTTGAAACCAATGTTATTAAAACCGTAACCCCGGAGGAATACATAAGGGACACTTTCCGGAATGTTTCAGACTCCGAAAAGGAATAGGTATGTGGTACGGTAAGTAAACCGACTCCAAAATAGTTCTAATGGAAATTTTTCTCTGTTAGGGAATATTTAGAAAAAAGTAGAAAAATAAGAAGCAGTCCGGGAAGGACACGAGGGCTCCACCATGGTGGAGGGCGTGCCCTACCCCCTGGGCGCGCCCCCTGCCTCATGTCCACCTCGTGTGCTCTCCAGACTCCGTTTTCTTGCACGTTGCATATTTTGGTCAGTAAAAATTCATTATATAATCTCCCGAAGGTTTGACCACCGTATCACGCAAAAATCCCTTGTTCTTGTTTTGAGCTGTTTTCTGCCAGGGTTGTCAAAGCCAAGCATCATGTCGTCTCCTTCCTCCTCCAACAATGAGGGCAACAATGCTTGGCTAATGAAGATAGAGCTTAAGAGGGAAGAACCCATGGAGATCAACAAGGATGAAGGGATCAAGAAGGCCACGTAGGACCAAGTTCCGACAACAGAAGACATCCTTCAACTTGATCACAATCTTCTTACCCCAACTTAGACCGAAGCTTTCAATATGATTGAGTTAGCTCGTATACAAAACAAGTATCTCACACGTGAAAATATTTTGTTGAAGGAGCATATCATCGCACTCAAGGGCATTATCCGCAAGTTGGAGGACCTCCTATGCTTGATGTGCGACTATCCATCATCAACAACTCCACCTTCTTCACCAACAAAGAAGAATTGAGTATCTGGTATGGGCACTCCCCTTGGCAACTGCCAAGCTTGGGGGAGTGCCCCGGTATCGTATCACCATCACTTTTATCTTTACAGTTTTCTTAGTTCGATCCTTCTAGTAATATCTTGATCTAGTAGCATAAAGTTTTAGTATGATCTAGTTGTGAGTTTTGCTTTATGATCCTTCTATGTAATCGAGTCCGTGAGCTATATATAATAAATATTAGTGTTGAGTCAAGGGCTTGGTTATTTTGCCATGATCTTGAGGGAATAAAATAAAAGAGAAGAAATAAAAAGAAACAAAGATATCATATGGATCTTATGGAGAGTAATGAGCTCACATATAAAGAGCATGATGAATAAAAGTTTTTGCGAGTTGACAAACATAGTTTTGGTCATCGTTGCAATTAATAGGAAGTAATAAATAAAGAGAGGTCTTCACATATAAATATACTATCTTGGACATCTTTTATGATTGTGAGCACTCATTAAAATATGATATGCTAAAGATCTGATGTCAGACAAGGAAGACAACGTAATGGATTATGTTTTCTTACATCTAAGATAAATTATATTGCCATGGATCATCCAACATGATTGAGCTTGCCTTTCCCTCTCATGCTAGCCAATTCTTTGCACCTATTAGAGATACTACTTGTGCTTCCAAATATCCCTAAACCCAGTTTTGCCATGAGAGTCCACCATATCTACCTATGGATTGAGTAAGATCCTTCAAGTAAGTTGTCATCGCTGCAAGCAATAAATATTGATCTCTAAATATGTATGACTTATTAGTGTGGGAGAAAATAAGCTTTATACGATCGTGTGATATGGAAGAAATAAAAGTGACGGACTGCATAATAAAGGTCCATATCACAAGTGGCAATATAAAGTGATGTTCTTTCGCATTAAGATTTTGTGCATCCAACCATAAAAGCGCATGACAACCTCTGCTTCCCTCTACGAAGGGCCTATCTTTTACTTTTATCCCCTACCTTACATAAGAGTCATGGTGATCCTCACCTTTCCCTTTTTACATTTTATCTTTTGGCAAGCACAACATGTTGGAAGGATCCTGGTATATATGGCTAATTGTATGTGAGTTTTCATGAACTATTATTGTTGACATTACCCTTGACGTAAAGCGTTCGGAGGCAAAGCTATAAGTCCCTATCTTTCTCTGTGTCCGATTAAAACTCCACACCCATAAGTATTGTGCGAGTGTTAGCAATTGTGAAAGACTATATGATAGTTGAGTATGTGGACTTGCTGAAAAGCTCTTATATTGACTCTTTCCTATGTTATGATAAATTGCAATTGCTCCAATGACTGAGATTATAGTTTGTTAGTTTTCAATGGAGTTTATGATTCATACTTTAAATTGTGACTGAATTATTACTCTAGCATAAGAGATCATATGACAATAATTATACAAGATACTATTCTAAGAATGATCATGATGCCCTCATGTTCGTATTTTATTTTTATCAACACCTCTATCTCTAAACATGTGGACATAGTTTTCGATTTCGGCTTTCGCTTGAGGACAAGCGAGGTCTAAGCTTGGGGGAGTTGATACGTCCATTTTGCATCATGCTTTTATATCAATATTTATTGCATTATGGTCTGTTATTACACATTATGTCACAATACTTATGCCTATTCTCTCTTATTTTACAAGGGTTACATAAAGAGGGAGAATGCCGGCAGCTGGGATTCTGGGCTGGAAAAGGAGCAAATATTAGAGACCTATTCCGCACAGCTCCAAAAGTCCTGAAACTTCACGGAAGTCATTTTAAGAATATATAAAAAATACTGAGCGCAAGAAGTTCCAGAGGGGGCCACACCCTAGCCACGAGGCTGGGGGCGCGCCCTACCCCCCTAGGCGCGCCCCCTGCCTTGTGGGCCCCCTGGTGGCCCTTCGATGCCCATCTTCTACTATATGGAGTCCTTCGTTGAGGAAAAAAAACATAAGCAAGCTTTTGGGACGAGACTCCACCGCCACGAAGTGGAACCTTGGCGGAACCAATCTAGGGCTCTGGCAGAGCTGTTTTGCCGGGGAAACTTCCCTCCGGGAAGGGGGAAATCATCGCCATCGTCATCACCAACGATCCTCTCATCAGGAGGTGTAAGTGCATCTAGTGCCACCCCTAGTTGGTTTTGGAGTATTGACGACAAACCTAGTTGATGGACTAATGTGTTTGTGAGAATTACATGATAACACAAGTAGTAGTCCATCATTGATTCGGTTTATCTACCGGAGATGACCCCTAAAAATGTATGAAGACATTGAATACAATGGTCGTATGTGAAGATATTCACATTGAAGACTATGACAAGAGAAGACATTGCGTGAAGACTATGGGGCGCGAAGACTTAGTTGTTTCGTTGTCTCCTTTACTTCTTTGTTGAGTCATAGGAATGAGCGTACTGTTAAGTGGGGTCCAAGTGAACAAAGTCAGAGTGACTGAAGTGATGCTCAACCAAAATCCTATGTCTTCGAGCAAAGACAATGAGAGCAAATCTTATCCAGAGCTGGATGAGTCAGCTTTGCTTGTAGCCCAAGTAAAGTTGCCGCGTGTGTTTGAAATCTGACCGTTGGAACACGTGTCAGTTCCTTAGTGACCCAGGGTCATTTTGGACAAATCAGGTCGGGTTGCCTAGTGGCTATAAATAGCCCACCCCCTACAACCATAAACGGTTGGCTGCTCAGAGTTAGTGTATGACTTTTGTCGTTTGAGAGCAACCCACCTCGAAGCCTTTGAGAGAGAATTCCTTGCGAGGATAAAGCCCTAACCACCCAGAGCCAAAGAGTGTTAGGCATCACTGAAGTCTTCCCGTCTGTGTGATCTGAAGACTTATTACACTTGAGGACTGTGAATCCTCCAGCCGGTTAGGCGTCGCGTTCTGAGCATCCAAGAGTCATTGTGGATAGCTAGTGAACGAAGTCTGTGAAGGTTTGGGAGTCTACCTTGAAGACTTACCAGAGTGATTGGGCGAGGACTGGGTGTCCTTAGCTCAAGGGGAATAAGGTGAAGACGCGGTCTTCTGAGTTGAATCTCAGCCTCCCTAACCAGACGTACAGTTGTCACAGCAATTGGAATTGGTCCAACAAATCATTGTCTCCAACGAGTCACTGGTTTCGTCCTTCCCATTCCTTTACTTACTGTTGGCCCTAGTGAAGTCATTGTATGATTGCATTATCTTTTGTCTTCACTGAGTAACTGGTTGTTCTGATTGGCTTCACACTATCTTCCTACCTGATCTATACTGCCTAGCTGCTATTAGTCATTGTGCTTTCACTTCATTGAATACTTGACTATGGCTTGCTTAGTGTAGTCTACCTTCCGCTGCATGGTAATAGGTTTATTTCTATCGTTTGTCTTCGAAACTTCCATGTTTTGAAGACTTTCATAAAAATCGCCCCCCCTCTAGTCGATCACTAGCACTTTCAATTGGTATCAGAGCAAGGTACTCCCTTGTTCTGTGTGATTCGGTTTAACCACCTGGGAATAAGCTATGTCGACTGCAGGGATAATTAAAGTCTCCGCTGCGTGCCCCATCTTCGATGGAACTGAATATCCCTACTAGAAGAATAAGATGCGCATGCATCTTGAAGCCATTGATGTCGACCTCTGGTATGTCATCTAGAATGGCGTTCCCAAGGCTGGTGAAGGTGTCACCACTGCTGATGTCAAGAAGTTCGTTCAACTGGATTCCGAGGAGGAGTCTGCTTGTGAGGAGGCAGAGGTGGAGTCTGAGGAGGAGTCCGATTCTAGCGTTGCAAGTCTGGCTATAGCCTACGTTGCCAAGTCCATCTTCAACACTAAAGACAATGACTCCTTCACCAACGCCGATGCTAATGACAAGGACAACTCCACTCCCACCTACTGCTTCATGGCATGCGGTGCCAAGGTAAACTCACGCGCCACTCACTATCAAACATCAAGTGAAGATGACTCTGATTGTGGTTCCAAACCCAACTACAAAACACTTGCTAAAATCAACTGAACAACAGAAAGCTATGGAACATATTCAAAAACTATTAGACAAAAGCGATGACCTGTTAGATGCTGAAATGACTCGATCTCAGTCCTTAATTGAAGACGTAAAAAATCTTCATGTTAAGTATGAGGAACTTGAAAGTCGTCATGAAACGCTCTCAACAACTCATGAAAAGCTTTCCTATGATTATCTTCAAAGGAAGCAAGATCTTGAGAAATTGAGAGCGGCTTATGAAGATCTTCAAAAGGAAAATGAGTCACTTCGCGCCAAACAGATCAGTTTCGCTAAGGAAGGATTTGAACCACCATGTCTTAAATGCATTAAGCGTGATAACGCTACTTCTGTTGCTGAATGTTCTACTGCTGCTACTGTTGCAATATCTTCAACTGCTGATGTGGTAACTAACCCCTCTGTTGAGGATGCCACTGCTATTGCTGATGAGAATGCTAGGTTGAAGACATTGCTTGAAACAGGGATGTTCAAAAGTCTCAAAGGGCATCAGACACTATGTGATGTCCTCAAAAGGCAGATCCTGAACCGAAACCCTAGGAAAGAGGGTGTTGGATTCGAAAGGAAAATGAATGCTGATGGCTCTTACTGGAAACATGAGCAGTACCCCAAAACCACATGGGTTGCTGCAAAGGAACCTTCAGCGGATCCATCCACCCTATCTGGCTTCACTTGTGCTAATCCCATTGTTATTGATGAATCCTTTGATGCAAACTATAAACTATTTAAGAATCAGAATGGTGAAGTGTTTGCCAGGTATATTGGTACTAACTGCAGGAATGGGCCGCCTATGAAGAAAGTCTGCGTGCCGAAAAGATGTTTGGAGAATCTTCCTGTGAATGTCGTCATGACACCACACATGAAGAAGAAAAACCCCAGACCACAGGCTTCATATGGTCCAAAGGCTTCATACAGATAGAGGAATCACCTGAGTCGCACTAACGCAAATGTTTTGCAGGGAAACCTTACTCAGGCCTATGAATATGAGCGTGTTTCATCAAACCGCCATGTTCATAAGACCAAGAACTACTCTGCTTATTCTTATGAGTACTATTGTCCACCTGTAAGACTTTTTGCTAGGGCTCCAAAGCCAAAGTTCTCAGATGCTGCACTTAGACTCATTGCTTCGAAGCCACCCTTGAAGATGTGGGTGGCTAAGAAAGCTTAAATCTCTTTTGCAAGGAAAGGTCTCCAGCCGAAAACCAAAATCGTCTGAAGCTATTGCTGGGGACCTTAAACATCTTGTAGGGCGCAAGATCAAATGGCCAAATGGTCTTATTATGTATTTTGTTCCTGAGTCGCTTGCTACTTTCCCTATCAGTCCTAACCTTGATCTAAGCTTTCATAATCCACTTGCTCGTCAAATGTTTATGCTTCACAATTCTCTTCATGAAGCCTATCCCCCTAACTGCACTGTAGGGTACAACACCAGCTGCTTTAGAATGGATTATTGATAGTGGGTGTACTAATCACATGACTGGCAAGATAAGTCTTCTTATGGACTCAACCTTACGTCCATCTGATAGAAGTCACATCACATTTGCTGACACTGGTAAAAGCAAGGTATTGGGTCTAGGTAGAGTTGCAATCTCAAGGGATCAACACAAGGATAAAGTCATGCTTGTTGAATCCCTTGGTTTCAACTTAATGTCTGTCTCAATGCTTTGCGATTTAAACATGATTGTGATGTTTGGAAAATATCGTTGCCTTGTTCTAATGGAATCTGACAAGTCTCTAGTTCTTGACGGGTATCGGAGAGATGATTTGTACGTGGTAGATTTCTCAGCAGGACCACAACTTGCCGTATGTCTTCTAGCAAAAGCTTCAGAATGTTGGCTCTGGCATCGGAGGCTAGGGCATGCTGGCATGAGGAACTTACACACTCTTGCAAGAAAGAAGCATGTCATAGGCATCGCGAGCGTCAAGTTCAAGAAGGATCACTTATGCGGTGCCTGTGAAGTAGGAAAGATGACGAGGGCCAAGCATCCCTTAAAGACAATCATGACAACGACTCAACCCTTCGAACTGCTCCACATGGACCTTTTCGGTCCCACTCATTAGTCAACTCTTACTACTACTGGTTGTCTCTATGGCTTTGTCATTGTTGATGATTATTCAAGATATACTTGGGTGCATATAATCCTCTACAAGACTGAAGTGCAGGATGTCTTCAGATGCTTCGCCAATCGAGCCATGAACAACTATGGCGTCAAGATAAAGCACATCAGAAGTGACAATGGCACTGAATTCAAGAACACTGGCCTAGATGCGTATCTTGATACTTTGGGCATCACACATGAATTCTCAGCTCCGTACACGCCGCAGCAGAATGGCATCGTGGAACGCAAGAACAGAACACTTATTGAGATGGCCCGGGCGATGCTTGATGAATACAAGACTCCAAGAAAATTCTGGCCTGAAGCCATTGATATTGCATGCCATATCATCAACCGTGTTTATCTTCACAAGCTTCTCAACAAGACATCCTATGAGCTCCTTACTGGCAAGAAGCCAAATGTCAGTTACTTCAGAGTATTTGGTGCCAGGTGCTGGATCAAGGATCCACATCACACTTCAAAATTTGCACCGAAAGCACATGAAGGTTTTATGCTTGGATATGGAAAGGATTCGCACTCCTACAGAGTCTTTAACCTCTTTCACTATAAAGTGGTTGAAACTGTGGATGTGCGGTTTGATGAGACTAACGGCTCGCAAAGAGAGCACCTGCCAAATGTGTTATATGAAGTTCCATCCAGTGAATCAATCAAACTTATGGGAACTAGAGAAATCATACCATCTGAAGCTCAGCCTGAAGAGGAACTTATCATCTCCGCACCTGATCAACATGAAGACAATGCTCAGCCTGAAGACAATCCTTCTAACGATGACAATGATCAGCAAGAGCAAAACTTCGTCCTGTACATCCTCGTGTTGCAAATGAAGTATAGATTGAGAGAATAATTGATATCATTAATGCACCAAGTCCACTCACTCGTTCAAGGGCAACACAGCTAGCAAATTTCTGTGGGCACTTCGCATATGTCTCAATATCTGAACCCAAGAAAGTTGATGAAGCCTTCATGGAACCTGAATGGATTCAAACTATGCAAGAAGAGCTTCAGCAGTTTGAGCTGAATAATGTATGGGAACGGGTTAAGCGTCCTGATCCTCGTAAGCATAATATAATAGGCACTAAATGGATATATCGCAACAAGCAAGATGAGCATGGTCAAGTTGTCAGAAACAAAGCTCGTCTCGTTGCTCAAGGATACACTCAAGTTGAAGGGATTGACTTCGATGAAACATTTGCTCCTGTGGCTAGGCTTGAAGCCATACGCATACTGCTGGCCTATGCAAATCATCATAACATTCTTTTGTATCAAATGGATGTGAAGAGTGCTTTTCTCAATGGCAAGATTGAAGAAGAAGTGTATGTTGCACAACCGCCTGGCTTTGAAGATCCAAAACATCCTGACATGGTGTACAAGCTCAACAAGGCACTGTATGGCCTCAAACAAGCCCCTCGGGCTTGGTATGACACACTCAAAGACTTCCTGAAGAGCAATGGCTTCAAACCTGGTTCCCTCAACCCCACTCTCTTCACGAAGACATATGATGGTGAACTGTTTGTGTGCCAAATATATGTGGATGACATTATCTTCGGCTGCACCAATCAGAAATATAGTGAAGAGTTTGGATATATGATGCAAGAGCAATATCAGATGTCCATGATGGGTGAGCTGAAGTTCTTCCTTGGTCTTCAAATACGTCAGCAATGCAACGACATCTTTATATCTCAAGAGAAATACCTCAAAGATTGCCTGAAGAAATTTGGGATGCAAGATTGCAAAGGCTTCACGACGCCAATGCCAGCCAAAGATCATCTGGGTCCCGACGACAATGGTAAAGAGTTCGATCAAAAGGTATACCGCTCCATGATTGGTTCCTTGCTTTATTTATGTGCATCTAGGACAGATATCATGCTTAGTGTTTGCATGTGTGCCCGGTTCCAAGCGGCACCAAAGGAATCACATCACTTAGCTGTGAAGCGAATTCTCAGATATTTGGCTCACACCCCAACACTGGGATTATGGTATCCAAAGGGCTCAGAGTTTGATCTAGTTGGATTCTCGGATGCTGATTATGCTGGTGACAAGGTGGATCGCAAGTCTACATCAGGCACATGTCATTTTCTGGGACGATCACTTGTATGTTGGTCTTCAAAGAAGCAGAACTGTGTATCTCTCTCCACTGCTGAATCTGAATACATTGCTGGTGGATCTTGCTGCGCTCAGCTTCTATGGATGAAGCAAACACTCAAAGACTATGGCATTCATCTGAAGCAAGTGCCACTCTACTGCGACAACGAAAGCGCCATGAAGATTGCCAACAACCCAGTTCAACACTCGAAGACAAAGCACATTGAAATTCGTCATCACTTTCTCAGAGATCATGTTATGAAGGAAGATATTGACATCATACACGTCAACACTGAAGAGCAATTGGCAGGTATCTTCACCAAGCCCTTGGATGAGAAGAGGTTTTGCATGTTACGGTGTGAGCTAAATATCTTGGAATCCTCAAATGTCCTGTGATCAGGCACACATCCTAACACTTAAGCATGTTGATGACATCGATGTGCAACACACGGAGTAAAGTATATCTTCAATCAATGAAGACTTACATTCTGAGTGTGAATACATTAATGTGGAATTTGACTTCGGAGCGCCACGATAATTGTGCGCTGTGTCTGGGTCTAATACTTCCTATACGGTGGTAACGCCACCACCAAATTCTTCTGTTTGAAGTGTTTTACTCATGGTGTTACATTTGCTATGTCTTCACATTTGGTTTGTCTTCAATTTCAACTTGTCTTCATGATTATCTTCACTATGTTGATTTGATTGTCTTCTGATATATACATATTAGTGTTCTGTCCTCTACATCATTCACTTATAGCTACGTCTTCCTTGTTGAATCTTTTGAACTAAGTGAATGTGATCGGACCCTAATATCTCTATGCTTTCTATCTCAAACTCTATCTGTCCAAATCATATGCATTCTATTGAAACTGTCGAATGTCTTCTCTGCGTCCTTGTCAGCAGAAGATACAAAGACAAACATTAAGTCTGTTTTAAATGCTCTATCCTTATTGCCTGAAATACGAAGAAGCCGGAACGACCATCCGACAGTTCGGGCGGGCATGGGAACGTGGGACAACTCCGAGTACGTTGCATGCTTGCCACGTGTCCCTCAGATGTGAACCGCTAGGAGCACCTGCGTAATTACGTTGTGCCGCATACTTCCTTATAAATGCATGTCCCCTACGGTCAAGAAAACCTTCTTCCACCTCTCCACCTCATCAAAACCCTAGCGCCACCGCTAGCTCTCGACGACGCCGGCGACGAAGCGCTTAGCTGCCGCGACTTCACCAACGCCGTCCTCACGCCGGCCGCGGTCGTCGTCCTCTCCGCCGCCGCCGTAGGTGTCCTCCGTCGCCAAGTTAGGGCACGGTGGATTGAACTGCTCGGTCTCCTAATCTTCCCATCTAGCTAGCAGTTCATCGTGTGGTAAATAAAACTCTCTTTTTACCATCTTTTTGATCCTAAAAGATTCATCATGTTTACCGAAAGTGGTTTCTGCCTACTCAATGTTAGATCTATCATGTCTGCATCTCATATAATGCCTAGTATATTCACTTAAGCTTCATAATGAGTTAGATTCCTCACTTGTACCTATTCCTGGATTCGTACAAATCTGGAACCAACTTCAAACACATAAGTGAATGTCTTCGCACCATGAGGTCAATGTCTTCAAACTGATTTATCTTCAAAATCTTCTGAGAATGCATATGACCTCTCCCCTTCCCTCGCATCTCTAATGCTGTCACAGGTACATGTCCGTGGGAGAATCCATTGGTTCTCATAGTCTGCATTCGGTTGTAGAATTCTTACAGCATCACATTAACTCTCCCGAAGCCAGTTCCTGTTTGACCAGCAAGCGGAAGCCTTTGAAGCCTTTGAATGTGTTGAAGCCATTCAGTTTGAAATTCATGGCTACAGAGAAATCATCAAGGAAGGGTGGCAGACAGCGTTGAGGGGGAACATCAAGAGATCTGCCTGATGACCTCTCAGAGCTATACAAGATAGATCCAGAAGAGGATTACAATCAGCGCAAGACACGAATCCAATGGATTCGAAGATATTGGGCTGAACAATGGTTTAAATACAAGTTTGTGACCCAGGAGTATGCTGAGAAGAATGCCATCAAGAGTCCTTGGGGTGACATTCTCTTCCGAAGCCTTCCACCCAAGACCAGAGCTGAAGCTATTGCTCAGGGTTTCTATCCTTGTATGGTCCGTGGACCACAGCCTGAAAATGCTGACCCATCATCACTGCTCTGGTGTCGTGACGATAATCTCTTCAAGCGCAACTTACAGCACGCAAAGGCATCAGCCAAGGAAAACAAGAAGTCATTGGGACTAGACTTCAACCCTGGTCCTTCTGCTCCCCGGGCTGACGGCACACGCGATGCTGAACCCAATATCATCGGACCTTTCTACAACCTTGATGGCCTTATCACTCACATTTCTGTTCAAGGTGCCAAAGTGGATCATTCTGATGATAATGCCGACACTGATGAAGCCCCAACTCCTACTCCAATGCCGCAGAAGCAAAACAAGGCTAAAGCTTCAAAGTCAGCTGCTCCTCCAAAAGCTTCACGTGCGAAGCCACTGGCTACTGCACCTCCTGAAGATAGTGTGTAGTCTGAAGATCTATCACATATCTCCAAGAAGACGGAGATGAAAAAGAATACTGATCAGGCATTGAACCCTACTGCCATTCTGTGAGACGGACACATTGATCTGTCCAGTGATGAAGATCTTGCAGATGACGCTCTTGAGCAACTGATTAAGAGCAAGGAATAAGCAAAAATCTTCAATGATTTGCCTCTCTTTGACGTGGCAATCATCCACAACTTCATTGATGAGTGGTTTGAAACCCCCAATCTCAGCTTTGAAGATCTGCAACTTTCAATTGGCCTCAGCGTCTCTTTCACTGGCGCCATTGCTTCTGAGCTAGCTCTAGCTCAGCGCATCGTTGAACTGAAGCACAAGATCGACTATGAGAAAGCTCGGTTCAAGAAGCACATGGCAAAGCTCAGCGTGCAAGATGTCAAAAACTTCAAGGTTATGCTGCACGAGCTCAAGGAAGCTTTTCTCAAGAAATGAGAAGAAGCTAAAGGTTCTCGTGAGCGCATGAAGAGTCTGGCTGACAAGTGCGTGCAAGCCTACAATGAAGCTGAGAAGCGCAAGGCTCTTGGGTGTCCTGGCATCGACCCCAGAATGGCTGCAAAGAAGAAGAAGCCATCGACTGACAAATCTGCACCTTCAAGGCGGGAAGAACCTCACATTGTCTTCCCAAGCAGCATGTCTGGCTCGAAGCCAAAGGTCAAGTCAACCGTTTCAGAACTGAAGAAGACAAGGGCTGACGAGGCTGAAGCCAGAAAGAGGAAAAATCCTGAAGCTTCTGATGTCGCTCCCTCTAAGAAGAAGCGCAAAACCAAGAAAGATTGGGCTGCTCCCACAGAGCCCCTTGTTGTCGAGCCCATCTCGGTTGCTCGTCCTCACTCTTCGCATCAAGAACGACGGATGGTAGTTCATGAGCCTGCTTCCACAGAGGCTCCTGAAGCTGAAGACATTCCAGCAGTTGACCCCACCACTGCTGAAGACATTGGTCACCATGACAATGTTGAAGATGATGTAGTTCTTCCTTAGATCGAGCACAACTTGGTATCATCGCCTGTTCTCACGAACAACGAACTCATCAGCATTGGTCGTCCTCTGACGCCAATTGATCAGGATGCATCATGGGCTGATCACCCACAACAACAAGACACCCCGAGTACTCCCCAACAACAAGTCACCCCACCAGTGCAAGAAGAAGATGATGACTTTGAGGCCCAGCCAACTCCATCTCCATAGGCGTCGCCAGCGTTACGCAGGCTTCGCAAAGGACCAAGGCCCCAAGTCCCTCTTTCGAGCGTTCCAGAAGGAGAAGTGCACCACCAATCTGTTGCACGTCAGGTGTTCCCAAAAGCCACTCCTACTGTGAATGTCTTCGATTCTGAAGCTAAAGTTGCTGAAGACAATCCGGCTGCATCAGCCGAAGAAAAACAAGCAGAAGAACGTGTCCCTACTCCCCCCATCAGTGAAGAAGTTGTTCCTGAAGTGAACGTGTCGGTGCCCGACCCACCAACTCCTCAAGTGGAGGTTGAGAATCCTGAGGCTGCCACCACTAACACCACTGAAGCCAATGACGTGGTCATGGCTGAAGACAATGTGGAGCTTGCACCAAACACTATGCCAGAACCCAATGAAGCCAATGATGCACCTGCAACAGATGTGCAGCCTGACGCCTCTGTTGATATCACTGCTCCTGTTCCGCCACCAAGGCCACATACTATCAAGCAAGCATACAACTATGGCCAGCTTATCACTGTCAAATGGCCTCTTCTTGTTCCTCCACCTGCTGCTGGTCCCCAATTTGACTATCACGTCGAGCGCAGGCCTCAGGTTCAGAAGCCAATGCCAAGGCTGCCTAGGTTTCCAGGCACTGCATCTGCAATCGGATCATTCAATTTCAATGGATTTAAAGCACACAACACCTTCTTTGATAGCGCCAAGAACCCCTACTCTAAGGCAAGAATATCTTCTGATCGGTTCTGGAGCTATCAGCAGCGCAGTTATTACTCATGCATCTTATAAAATCAAGGTCGCATTTTTCCACATATGCGTCTTGACACTGAAGCCATAACTGGTCTGCCCTATTTGGAAGAAGCGCTGGATTGCTTCAGAGAGTCTGGCTTGTTGCAGTTCGTCGCTGACAAGGAGCACTGGAACGAAGAATTGCTGCTCCAATTCTATGCCACTCTTCATATTCGTGGCTACAACAGGGATACGAAGACTTGGGTCCTTGAGTGGATGACAGGCAATGTTCATCATGAAGCCAAAGCCTTTGATGTCATTGAGCTCACTGGCCTGCCCACTCCAGGTGATCTTTATGAACCTGGTTGTCAGCTTCACAGTGCTGCTATGGAAAGCATTTTTCACAAGCCTGAACCCAACATGAGTCAGATGCTTAGCATGATGAAGCCTTTGCCTCCCGATGCTGAATATCCTAAGGAGTTCTTTGTTGAAGACCTTGAGTATCTGCCACGTACTATCTATCACATTATAAGGCGAACTCTCTGGCCCATCAAAGGACATTCTCCACATGCAAAGCTTGAAGGTGCAATGAAGACTTTGGTCTTCCATATTCTTCATGGAAAAAGCTTCAATGCACAAGACTTTCTTCATCCTCCAACTTGATGCATCAAGATCTGATCTCTTTGGCTTGAAGTTTTACGCTCCATGGATTATGCGTCTGATCAAACTACACTCAGCTGTCACCTATCAGCCCTCTGCTCGCAATCATCTGATTTTTCTGCCTGACGTCGATATGTCAGTTGAAGCCATCTATCTAGAGCCTGCCAAGGAGCCCCTTAGTCTTCAAAATACTGATAATCAAAGCTTCTCACAACACATTGAAGGAGTCCCAGCAGTCACTCGTGTTGATCCTCTGGCCGGTACTACCCGTGCACCTCATCGTGCCCTCACTGAAGCCACTGAAAGCACCATTGCACAACAGCCTAAGAAGCGATCTCATGTTCTCAATGACCGAGAGCTTCTAGTTGCCCTTCATCAGAAATAGGATAAGCATCATGACTGGCTGAAGCGCCAAATGAAAAGCCTCTTGGTGGACGTAAACAGGATTCGCAACCTTGCCACCAAGAATGCCTTTGTCGCCCATGAAACTTGTCGGCGTACATGGAAAGGGCTAACGCTTATGTGTTCTGAAGATGATCTTCAAGATGATGGCTTCTCTGAACGCTTCAAGTTTGGCTCCGAGAAGGACTGTGTTGCAGCGTACTCCGTCTCTTGAAGACTCTGAGTTCTCCTCCTCTGCTGCAATAGTGAATGCATGTGTCATTGATGATGAAGACGATGCTACTTCACCACCTTCAGCGCGAATCGACACTGCACCAAGTTCGTCTGCACCGCCAACCAACACCGACGACCCTGCTGCTTCACCAACTCCTCATGAGAACGAGTAGGTGCTCTATGACTTCAAACCTTTTTGGTCCTTACTGACAAAAGGGGGAGAAGCATATGAGTTTGATAGTCTTCAAGCGGGTCCATATGGGCGGTGGTTTTATATTTTTCCTAGTGTGTACAACTCTCCCTTTTTGATACATTTGGTTCTTTGAGTTGTAACACTTAAACTCGATGGTCGTGTGCTACTTATTTGCTATTCTATGATGCGATGATAAATTCCGCATGTGCGATGATAACTTCCGCACTGAGGTCATTCTGCAGACGTCCATTTTTCATTATGCATGTCATTATCTTCTCATACTTCTCATGCATGATGAATTTACGTCATAAGTTGAAGAGGATCACCACAAGTACAACCTGCCATGTGCATTTGCATTCCAAAAGCAAATTACTTATATGCACATCTTCAGGGGGAGCCTTTGCCACTTATGAAGACAATACCTAAATCCTTTACATTTCACATACTTTTATCCCCGTTGAAAACTTCAACCAGTTTGTCATCAATCACCAAAAAAGGGGAGATTGTAAGTGCATCTAGTGCCACCCCTAGTTGGTTTTGGAGTATTGATGACAAACCTGGTTGAGGGACTAATATGTTTGTGAGAATTACATGAAAACACAGGTAGTAGTCCCTCATTGATTCGGTTTATCTACCAGAGATGACCCATAAAAATGTATGAAGACATTGAAGACAATTGTGGTATGTGAAGATATTCACATTGAAGACTATGACAAGAGAAGACATTGCATGAAGACTATGGGGCGCGAAGACTTAGTTGTTCCGTCGTCTCCTTTTCTTCTTTGTTGAGTCATAGGAACCACCGTACTGTTAAGTGGGGTCCAAGTGAACAAAGTCAGAGTGAGTGAAGTGATGCTCAACCAAAATCCTATGTCTTCGAGCGAAGACAATGAGAGCAAATCTTATCCAGAGCTGGATGAGTCAGCTTTGCTTGTAGCCCAAGTAAATTTGCCGCGTGTTTTTGAAATCTGACCATTGGAACACGTGTCAGTTCCTTAGTGACCCAGGGTCATTTCAAACAAATCAGGTCGGGTTGCCTAGTGGCTATAAATAGCCCACCCCCTACAACCATAAACGGTTGGCTGCTCAGAGTTAGTGTACGACTTTTATCGTTTGAGAGCAACCCACCTCGAAGCCTTTGAGAGAGAATTCCTTGCGAGGATAAAGCCCTAACCACCCAGAGCCAAAGAGTGTTAGGAATCACTGAAGTCTTCCTGTCTATGTGATCTGAAGACTTATTACACTTGAGGACTGTGAATCCTCCAGCTGGTTAGGCGTCGCGTTCTGAGCATCCAAGAGTCATTGTGGATCGCCGGTGAACAAAGTCTGTGAAAGTTTGGGAGTCTACCTTGAAGACTTACCAGAGTGATTGGGCGAGGACTGGGTGTCCTTAGCTCAAGGGGAATAAGGTGAAGACGCGGTCTTCTGAGTTGAATCTCAGCCTCCCTAACCAGACATATAGTTGTCACAGCAACTGGAACTGGTCCAACAAATCATTGTCTTCAACGAGTCACTGATTTCGCCCTTCCCATTCCTTTACTTACTGTTGGCCCTGGTGAAGTCATTTTATGACTGCATTATCTTTTGTCTTCACTGAGTAACTGATTGTTCTGATTGGCTTCACACTATCTTCCTACCTGATCTATACTGCCTAGCTGCTATTAGTTATTGTGCTTTCACTTCATTGAATACTTGACTATGGCTTGCTTAGTGTAGTCTACCTTCCGCTGCATGGTAATAGGTTTATTTCTACCGTTTGTCTTCGAAACTTCCATTTTTTGAAGAATTTCATAAAAATCGCCTATTCACCCCCCCTCTAGTCAATCACTAGCACTTTCAGGAGGGGGTCAATCTCCATCAACATCTTGACCAGCACCATCTCCTCTCAAACCCTAGTTCATCTCTTGTATCCAATTCTTGTCTGCAAGTCTGGGATTGGTACCTGTGGGTTGCTAGTAGTGTTGATTACTCCTTGTAGTTGATGCTAGTTGGTTTACTTGGTGGAAGATCATATGTTCAGATCCTATATGCACATTAATACCCCTCTGATTATGAGCATGAATATGCTTTCTGAGTAGTTACGTTTGTTCCTGAGGACATGGGAGAAGTCTTGCTATTAGTAGTCATGTGAATTTGGTATTCATTCGATATTTTGATGAGATGTATGTTGTCTCTCCTCTAGTGGTGTTATGTGAACATCGACTACATGACACTTTACCATTATTTGGGCCTAGAGGAAGGCATTGGGAAGTAATAAGTAGATGATGGCTTGCTAGAGTGACAGAAGCTTAAACCCTAGTTTATGTGTTGCTTCGTAAGGGGATAATTTGGATCCATATGTTTCATGCTATGGTTAGGTTTACCTTAATACTTTTGTTGTAGTTGTGGATGCTTGCAATATAGGTTAATCATAAGTGGGATGTTTGTCCAAGAAAGGGCAGCACCCAAGCACCGGTCCACCCAAGAGTTTGTCCAGGCTTGTCCTTTGCTACAAAAAGGATTGGGCCACCTTGCTGCACTTTATTTACTTTTTTTACTTGTTGCTCGTTACAAATTATCTTATCACAAAACTATCTATTACCTACAATTTCAGTGCTTGCAGAGAATACCTTGTTGAAAACCGCTTATCATTTCCTTCTGCTCCTCGTTGGGTTCAACACTCTTACTTATCGAAAGGACTACGATAGATCCCCTATACTTGTGGGTCATCGCCATGTTTCCCAAGTAGTGATAGATTGAATAGCTGCATGTCACGAAATCCATACCACCTTTGCATTTGTGTGTAGCTATTGGGGAACACAGTAATTTCAAAAAAAAATCGTACGCACACGCAAGATCATGGTGATGCATAGCAACGAGAGGGGAGAGTGTCGTCCACGTACCCTCGTAGAATGTAAGCGGAAGTGTTATGAGAACGCGGTTGATGTAGTAAATACGTCTTCACGATCCGGCCGATCCAAGTACCGAACGTACGGCACCTCCGAGTTCAGCACATGTTCAGCTCGGTGACGTCCCATGAACTCTGATCCAGCAGAGCTTCGAGGGAGAGTTCCGTCAGCACGACGGCGTGATGATGGTGATGATGATGATGCTACCGACGTAGGGCTTCACCTAAGCAGTGCTATGATATGACCGAGGTGGATTATGGTTGAGGGGGCCACCGCACACGGCTAAAAGATCAACTGATCAACTTGTCTATGGGTTGCCCCCCTCCTCCATATATAAAGGAGTGGAGGAGGGGGAGAGGTCGGCCCTCCTAGGTGCGCCCCAAGGGGAGTCCTACTCCCACCGGGAGTAGGACTCCAACCCTTCCAAGAGTAGGAGTAGGAGAGAGGGAAGGAGGAGAGGGGGGAAGGAAATGGGGGCGCCTCCCCCTCCTTGTCCAATTCGGACTAGAGGGAGAGGGCGCACGACCTGCCATGGCCGCCCCTCCTCTTCTCCACTAAGGCCCAATAGGCCCATTACACTCCCCAGGGGGTTCCGCTAAACCCCGGTACTCCGAAATTTGTCTGAACTTGCCCGGAATCCTTCCAAAGTCCAAACATAGTCATCCAATATATCGATCTTTATGTCTCAACCATTTTGAGACTCCTCGTCATGTCCGTGATCATATCCGAGACTCTGAACTACCTTCGGTACATCAAAAACACATAAACTCATAATACCGATCGTCATCGAACGTTAAGCGTGAAGACCCTACGGGTTCGAGAACTATGTAGAAATGACCGAGACTCGTCTCCGATCAATAACCAATAGCGGAACCTGGATGCTTATATTGGCTCCTACATATTCTGCGAAGATCTTTATCGGTCAAACTGCATAACAACATATGTTGTTCCCTTTGTCATCGGTATGTTACTTGCCCGAGATTCGATCGTCGGTATCCTCATACCTAGTTCAATCTCGTTACCGGCTAGTCTCTTTACTCGTTCCGAAATGCATCATCCCGCAACTAACTCATTAGTCACAATGCTTGAAAGTCTTATAGTTATGTGCATTACCGAGAGGGCCCAGAGATATCTCTCCGATAATCGGAGTGACAAATCCTAATCTCGATCTATGCCAACTCAACAAGCACCATCAGAGACACCTGTAGAGCACCTTTATAATCACCCAGTTACGTTGTGACATTTGGTAGCTGTAGCGACCTGACCCGAATGGATCAAGTCTCTGTGCTTAAGTGTCATCCCTGGATCGGTATGCTGACACACACAGTACTCGAGGATTTATAACAGAGGTAAATCACATGTAAAAGTAATGCAAATACTATTACCTCAATTCAAATAGCGGAAGTAACAACAAGGTTGTGGATTCCCATCAACACCAACGGCAAAGTTGAGTGTAGGAATCGTAACCCTAACGTATCACTTACTCGTCGTAAGATTCCTGCAACATGAGACGTTGCAGCCACAAAGGGTCAGTACATTGAATGTACTGGCAAATTCTCACCAAAGAGAATGATGAATAGTGGCTATCACTACATGCATATTTGGCTGGTGGAAAAGCTCTATGGTTATAAGGTTTTTGAGAAAAGCCAATTTTTCCCTACTGCAAAGGAATATGTTTTAGTTTAACTATCATGGTGGTTGTAACATCATTGAGAAGGTACCCCCAACTCAATCCCAATTAAAGTGATTAACAACCCAACAGTATTAATTAAACATGGTGAGATACATGTGATAATCCAAGTACTAGATACTCAAGAATTGTCCATAACCGGGGACACGGCTAACCATGATTAGATTGTACACTCTGCAAAGGTTTGCACACTTTTCCCCACAAGACTCGATCGCCTCCGTTGGATTTCTCGCACTACATGGTGTTTGAGAAACGGATGACCGAGACACAGTCTTTCAGAAACATTAACTCTCTACTCCGGGTAGACCATACCAAACCTACAAAACCCACTACCTGCTGATCTACCTCTTCAAGAGCTTCACATAACTTACTCAACTATGCTAGAGCCCATAATAGCTTGTGGCTGCACACGGAAGTTTCTAGCATGAATCATCTCAGTTCCCTTTGAGCCAGGGTGGCGGTCGATAGGAAGATCACACGGGTACCCCGGGATTTCCAAAAAAAATACAGGCAACACTGGGTTCCCCAGGTGCCTCAATCCACCCAGTTGTTTGATTAAGTTGCCACCTTAAGTTGAACCATTAATTAACAATCTCACATCTGACATGAATTTCACTCAAACCCAAACCACGTCTACGAGCATAGCATGGCAATATAAGCATAACATAATAGTAACTCCCAAGGTTTGAATGCAGGGCAATAGGTTCCTACCTCATCAACTACTTCCCAATACCCCCATGTTATCAATCCTACTCATGCAATGTTTGAGGTTGAAACTAATGCATAAAAATTGGGTATGAAAGGAATATGATCAAAGTGTGAACTTGCCTGCAATGTTGATGAAGATGATTCACACTCAAAACTCTTGATAGATCTACTCGTCACACTTCGGTCAATCTATCGTAAGCAAGCAATAGTAACCACACATAAGCAATCACTCAAAGGATCAGAAAGAACGAAGAAGACGATTCGAAAAAAACACTAAAACCAAGCAAATAACTCTTGCAACATACAACAATTTCTAACAGTACCAAAATTATGTGTATTTGGCCTTATTAGAAAGTTTAGGTCAAGAGCTTCGATTTGCAAAAAGAATCAACTCAAACGGAGCTACAAAACTCAATTTATGATCAAATGAAGTTTGAATCTAAATCTGATCTAATTCAAATTTTAAAATTTTCAAAAACCTGTTTGAGTTGGATTACTGGATAGAGGAGATCATAACGAAGAAGTGGGCGTTGGTTTCATTGGATTTGGACTATCGAGTAAAAAAGTAATGATCGTTTGAAGAACATGGACTAATTTGTAAATAAAATCATCACAGATAGGTCCCTGGCCAAAATCTAAAATAAAAATAAAAAGAGAAACGCTATCGAACGAACGTTCGCTACAGAACGCTTAAAGGACGAAAACCGTTCGCTACAGAACGCTTAAAGGACGAAAACCGTTCGCTACAGATCTAAACGGTGAACGTTAGCTATTTAACAATACCAAAAGAATTAAACCGTACTAAAAAAACCGAACCATGTAAAAGAAACTGGTGGGTTTTCTCGGTTTATACCGGTCAGGTGAGATGAACCAGTGGCGGCGGCGGTTTTTCTCCGGCGAGGCGGGACAGCGGCGACGGCGAGCTCCGGCGCGGCGCGGCTTCGCGTCGAGGTGCGAGGGCAGCGCGGGGCGAGGGCGGCGCAGGGAGCGGCGAGGGGAGGCAGAGCGGCGGAGCTGCGGCGGCGGTGGCGATCTGTGGCGGCGGCGGCGTGGGAGAGAGAGAACGGTGGCGGATCGGGGTACAGGGGGGCCCGGGTGCGGCTTAAATAGAGGGGGGCGGCGAACCTTGGGAGGAGTCCCGAGCTCCCACGGTGGCGCGGCGGTGCTCCGAGCGGAGTCCCGCTCGAAGATGGAGGCGGAGGCGGCGGGGCGCTGGGCTGCGGCCTGGCCCGGTTGGCTGGGCCGGCCCAGTTCGGCAGGAGAGTTTTTTTTACATTTATCCGCACAAACTCAAATAAAACAAAATGAACATAAATATTCTATAGGCATATAATATACCAAATTTTGCAGAAAAAGATTTTCTACAACATGGACATTTTTATAATGCCAAATAAAATCCACACAAATTCAGATAATTCAGAGAGTGTTCCTGCCCTACTAAAATCCAATAAAAATCATTTTAAAAATACCGAGATTAATTCAAATTTATTCTCTCCAATTTTCTGATGTAGGGAATCATGTTACCCTATTTTCCATATATTTCGTTTTGGGAGAAAAATAATTTGAATAAAATCCAAATAACTCCAAATTTAAAAATAATTCCAAAAAGACTTTGAATTTGATCATTTGAAACTCACAACTCATATTTCATATAATTTGAAGAAGTCATTTTATCTCCTCTCGTGAAAATATTTGAGTTGCATAAAGTTTCAGAATTGGAAGTATTTTCCAAATGAAACTCAAATATTTTCAACACCCCTTGTCATTTAAATAAATGGAAGAAGTCATGTCATCTTCTCTCTAGGGTTTCGTGGTGAAAAGAATTTGAAATTCACGGAGATCACGAATGCAAAATGAAAGTTTGGGAAAGTCCTTTATATCCCCTCTCATTTAACTTTCAAAAAGGTTTCGAATTTCACTCAATTTCACACAATCAATCAAACAATCAATCAAATCTATCTATTTATTATAACATTCCAAAATTTAGAATTTTGGGATGTTATAGTAGCGCATGCTACCTCTTGAGCACTGCGTTGGTTTTCCCCGAAGAGGAAGGGATGATGCAGCAAAGTAGCGTAAGTATTTCCCTTAGTTTTTGAGAACCAAGGTATCAATCCAGTAGGAGGCTACGCGCGAGTCCCTCGCACCTGCACAAAACAAATAAATCCTCGGAACCAATGCGATAAGGGGTTGTCAATCCCTACATGGCCACTTACAAGAGTGAGATCTGATAGATATGATAAGATAATATTTTTGGTATTTTTGTGATAAAGATGCAAAGTAAAATAAAAGCAAAATAAAAATCAAAGGAAATAACTAAGTATTGGAAGATTAATATGATGAAGATAGACCCGGGGGCCATAGATTTCACTAGTGGCTTCTCTCGAGACCATAAGTATTCTAAGGTTGGTGAACAAATTACTGTTGAGCAATTGACAGAATTGAGCATAGTTATGTGAATATCTATGTATGATCATGTATATATGCATCACGTCCGAGACAAGTAGACCGACTCCTGCCTGCATCTACTACTTTTACTCCACTCATCGATCGCTATCCAGCATGCATCTAGAGTATTAAGTTAATGAAAACAGAGTAACGCCTTAAGCAAGATGACATGATGTAGAGGGATAAACTCATGCAATATGATGAAAACCCCATCTTGTTATCCTCGATGGCAACAATACAATACGTGCCTTGCTGCCCCTACTGTCACTGGGAAAGGACACCGCAAGATTGAACCCAAAGCTAAGCACTTCTCCCATTGCAAGAAAGATCAATCTAGTAGGCCAAACCAAACTGATAATTCGAAGAGACTTGCAAAGATAACCAATCATACATAGAAGAATTCAAAGAAGATTCAAATATTGTTCATAGATAGACTTGATCATAAACCCACAATTCATCGGTCTCAACAAACACACCACAAAAAGAAGATTACATCGAATAGATCTCCATAAGAGAGGGGGAGAACATTGTATTCAGATCCAAAAAGAGAGAAGAGGCCATCTAGCTACTAACTATGGACCCGTAGGTCTGAGGTGAACTACTCACACTTCATCGGAGGGGCTATGGTGTTGATGTAGAAGCCCTCCGTGATCGATGCCCCCTCTGACAGAGCTCCGGAACAGGCCCCAAGATGGGGTCTCGTGGATACAGAAAGTTGCGGTAGTGGAATTAGGGTTTTGGCTCCGTATCTGATCGTTTGGGGGGTACGTAGGTATATATAGGAGGAAGAAGTACGTCGGTGGAGCAATAGGGGGCCCACGAGGGTGGAGGGCGCGCCTGGGGGGTAGGCGCGCCCCCTACCTCGTGGCCTCCTCTTTTGTGTCTTGATGTAGGGTCCAAGTCTTGTGGGTCTTGTTCGTTGAGAAAATCACGTTCCCGAAGGTTTCATTCCGTTTGGACTCCGTTTGATATTCCTTTTCTTCAAAACCCTAAAACAGGCACAAAAAAACAGCAATTCTGGGTTGGGCCTCCGGTTAATAGGTTTGTCCCAGAAATAATATAAAAGTGGATAATAAAGCCCAGTAATGTCCAAAACAGTAGATAATATAGCATGGAGCAATCAAAAATTATAGATACGTTGGAGATGTATCAAGCATCCCCAAGCTTAATTCATGCTCATCCTCGAGTAGGTAAATGATAAAAACAGAATTTTTGATGCGGAGTGCTACTTGGAATAATTTTAATGTAATTCTTCTTAATTGTGGTAAGAATATTCAGATCTGAAAGATTCAAGACAAAAGTTCATATTGACATAAAAATAATAATACTTCAAGCATACTAACAAAGAAATTATGTCTTCTCAAAATAACATGGCTAAAGAAAGTTCATCCCTACAAAATAGTATAGTTTAGTCATGCTCCATTTTCGTCACACAAGAATGCTCTCATCATGCACAACCCCGATGACAAGCCAAGAAATTGTTTCATACTTTAGTAATATCAAACCTATAAACTTTCACGCAATATATGAGCGCGAGCCATGGACATAGCACTATGGGTGGAATAGAATATAATGAGGGGGGTTATGTGGAGAAGACAAAAAGGAGAAAGTCTCACATCAACGAGGCTAATCAATGGGCTATGGAGATGCCCAAAAATTTATGTTAATGCAAGGAGTAGGGATTGCCATGCAACGGATGCACTAGAGCTATAAATGTATGAAAGCTCAACAAAAGAAACTAAGTGGGTGTGCATCCAACTTGCTTGCTCACGAAGACCTAGGGAACTTGAGGAGGCCCATTGTTGGAATATACAAGCCAAGTTCTATAATGAAAATTCCCACTAGTATATGAAAGTGAAAAAACAAGAGACTCTCTATCATGAAGATTACGGTGCTACTTTGAAGCACAAGTGTGGCAAAGGATAGTAACATTGTCCCTTCTCTCTTTTTCTCTCATTTTTTGGCCTTTATCTTTATATATATATATATATATATATGTCCTTTCTCTCCCTTTTTTATAATTCCTCACTTGGGACAATGCTCTATAAAATGACGATCATCACACTTCTATTTATTTACAACTCAATGATTACAACTCGATACTAGAACAAAAGATGATTCTATATGAATGCCTCCGGCGGTGTACCGGGATATGCAATGGACCAAGGGTGACATGTATGAAAGAATTATGAATGGTGGCTTTGCCACAAATACTATGTCAACTACATGATCATGCTAAGCAATATGACAATAATGAATGAGTCATGATAAATGGAATGGTGGAAAGTTGCATGGCAATATATCTCGGAATGGCTATGGAAATGCCATAATAGGTAGGTATGGTGGCTGTTTTGAGGAAGATATAAGGAGGTTTATGTGTGAAAGAGAGTATCATATCACGGGGTTTGGATGCACCGGCGAAGTTTGCGCCAACTCTCAATGTGAGAAAGGGCAATGCACGGTATCGAAGAGGCTAGCAAGGATGGAAGGGTGAGAGTGCGTATAATCCATGGACTGAACATTAGTCATAAAGAACTCACATACTTATTGCAAAAATCTACAAGTCGTCAAAAACCTCGGCACTACGTGCATGCTCCTAGGGTGGGTAGATTGGTAGGAAAAGACCATCGCTCGTCCCCGACCGCCACTCATAAGGAGGACAATCAAATAACACCTCATGTTTCAAAATTGTTAAATAACGTTTACCATACGTGCATGCTACGGGACTTGCAAACTTCAACACAAGCATTTCTCAATTTCACAACTACTCATCTAGCACAACTTTGATATTATTACCTCCATATCTCAAAACAATCATCAAGCATCAAACTTCTCTTAGTATTCAAAACACTCATAAGAAAATTTTACTAATCTTGAATACCTAGCATATTACGATTTTAAGAAAATTACCATGCTATTTAAGACTCTCAAAATAATCTAAGTGAAGCATGAGAGATCAATAATTTCTATAAAACAAATCCACCACCTTGCTCTAAAAGATATAAGTGAAGTACTAGAGCAAAAGTATATAACTCAAAAGATATAAGCGAAGCACATAGAGTATTCTAACAAATTCCAAATCATATATGGATCTCTCAAAAGGTGTGTACAGCATGGATGATTGTGCTAAAATAAAAGGTAAATACTCAAATCATACAAGACGCTCCAAGCAAAACACATATCATGTGGTGAATAAAAATATCGCTCCAAGTAAAGTTACCGATAGAAGTAGACGAAAGAGGGGATGCCTTCCAGGGCATCCCCAAGCTTTGGCTTTTAGGTGTCCTCAGATTATCTTGGGGGTGCCATGGGCATCCCCAAGCTTAGGCTCTTGCCACTCCTTGTTCCATAATCCATCAAATCTTTACCCAAAACTTGGAAACTTCACAACACAAAACTTAAAGAAGAAAATCTCATGAGCTCCATTAGCGAAGAAAACAAAAGACCACTTAAAGGTACTGTAATTAACTCATTATTTATTTATATTGGTGTTAAACCTACTGTATTCCAACTTCTCTATGGTTTATAAACTATTTTACTAGCCATAGATTCATCAAAATAAGCAAACAACACACGAAAAACAGAATCTGTCAAAAACAGAACAGTCTGTAGTAATCTGTATCTAGCGCAAGATCTAGAACCCCAAAAATTCTAAAATAAATTGCTGGACATAATCATATTAAAAAGAATTAACTAAATATCAATTTCCAAATAAAAATGGCAGCAGTTCTCGTGAGCGCTAAAGTTTCTGTTTTTTACATCAAGTGTAACAAGACTTTCCCCAAGTCTTCCCAACGGTTCTACTTGGCACAAACACTAATTAAAAACAAAAAAACACAACCTAAACAGAGCCTAGATAAATTATTTATTACTAAACAGGAGCAAAAAGCAAGGAATAAAAATAAAATTGGGTTGCCTCCCAACAAGCGCTATCGTTTAACGCCCCTAGCTAGGCATAACAAGCAAGGATAGATCTAGGTATTGCCATCTTTGGTAGGTAATTCTTCAATGAGGCATCTACCATCTTTAGGAATTTCTTTATTCTTATTTATTATCAAATTTTTAGGCACAAGATCGAAAAAATCATTTGTAACAAATGGTTCCTTAATGATAGCAAAAAGATTGGGATGAATACTTATAGATTTGAGATCCGTAGTTTCCTTACTAGAGGATTCACCCTTATTTTTAGGAACATACATAAGCTTGGAAATTTTAATGGAGGACTTGGAGTTTTCTTTACGGAAGAAAAAGTGGTTCCCAAGTTGGTAATAATATCTTCAAGTTTATCGATTCTAGTGGAATCGTGATTTATTTTCTCATTAACTATGGGTTCCTTCTCTTTAATATTTTTCAAAGTGACTCCTACTTTAGATCCATATTGAGAGATTCAGTTGTGGATCTTTTTATCCAAATTTTCAATTAAATCTATGGTGGCAACCTTATTTTCAATAATTTCAAGTCTTTGCATTACATGATCCAAAGTTAATACAGTTCCATTAACCAAAAGAGGGGGTGAGCCAAACAAATCTATCATAGTATTATAAGAATTAAAAGTATGGCTACCCAAGAAGTTCCCTCCAGTAATAGTATCAAGGACATATATGTGCCAAGGAGTAACGCCTACATAAAAATTGCTAAGAAGAACGGAAGTAGATTGCTTCCTGGTAGATCTATTTTGAGCATTGCAAATTCTATACCAAGCGTCTTTTAGATTTCCCCCTCCCTTTGCTTAAAATTTAGAATTTCATTCTTAGGAGACAACGGAGAAGATAAGGGGCTAGCCATAATGACAAGAAAACGGACTAATGCACAAGCAAACAAAAAGCAAGCGGGCAAAAAGAGGCAAATAGAGAAAGAGAGGGGGATAGAGAGAGAGGGCGAATAAAACGGCAAGGGTGAAGTGGGGGAGAGGAAAATGAGAGGCAAATGGCAAATAATGTAATGCGGGAGATAAGGGTATGTGATGGGTACTTGGTATATTGACTTTTGCGTAGACCTCCCGGGCAACGGTGCCAGAAATCCTTCTTGCTACCTCTTGAGCACTGCGTTGGTTTTCCCCGAAGAGAAAGGGATGATGCAGCAAAGTAGCGTAAGTATTTCCCTCAGTTTTTGAGAACCGAGGTAGCAATCCTGTAGGAGGCTACGCGCGAGTCCCTCGCACCTGCACAAAAAAAATAAATCCTCGCAACCAACGCGATAAGGGGTTGTCAATCCCTACACGGCCACTTACGAGAGTGAGATCTGATAGATATGATAAGATAATATTTTTGGTATTTTTGTGATAAAGATGCAAAGTAAAATAAAAGCAATGCAAAAAAGCAAAGGAAATAACTAAGTATTGGGAGATTAATATGATGAAGATAGACTCGGGGGCCATAGGTTCGACTAGTGGCTTCTCTCGAGAGCATAAGTATTCTATGGTTGGTGAACAAATTACTGTTGAGCAATTGACAGAACTGAGCATAGTTATGAGAATATCTAGGTATGATCATGTATATAGGCATCACGTCCGAGACAAGTAGACCGACTCCTACCTGCATCTACTACTATTACTCCACTCATCGACCGCTATCTAGCATGCATCTAGAGTATTGAGTTAATGAAAACAGAGTAACGCCTTAAGCAAGATGACATGATCTAGAGGGACAAACTCATGCATTATGATGAAAACCCCATCTTGTTATCCCCGATGGCAACAATACAATACATGCCTTGCTGCCCCTACTGTCACCGGGAACGGACACCGCAAGATTGAACCCAAAGCTAAGCACTTCTCCCATTGCAAGAAAGATCAATCTAGTAGGTCAAACCAAACTGATAATTCGAAGAGACTTGCAAAGATAACCAATCATACATAAAAGAATTCAGAGAAGATTCAAATATTGTTCATAGATAGACTTGATCATAAACCCACAATTCATCGATCTCAACAAACACACCGCAAAAAGAATATTACATCGAATAGATCTCCACAAGAGATGGGGAGAACATTGTATTGAGATCCAAAAAGAGAGAAAAAGCCATCTAGCTACTAACTATGTACCCGGAGGTCTGAGGTGAACTACTCACACTTCATCTGAGGGGCTATGGTGTTGATGTAGAAGCCCTCCATGATCGATGCCCCCTCCGACGGAGCTCCGGAACAGGCCCCAAGACGGGATCTCGTGGATACAGAAAGTTGCGGTGGTGGAGTTAGCGCTTTGGCTCCGTATCTGATCGTTTGGGGGTACGTAGGTATATATAGGAGGAAGGAGTACGTCGGTGGAGCAACAGGGGGCCCACGAGGGTGGAGGGCGCGCCTGGCGGGGTAGGCGTGCCCCTACCTTGTGGCGTCCTCTTTTGTGTCTTGGAGTAGGGTCCAAGTCTCGTGGGTCTTGTTCATTGAGAAAATCACGTTCCTGAAGGTTTCACTCCATTTGGACTCCGTTTGATATTCCTTTTCTTCGAAACCCTAGAATAGGCAAAAAACAACAATTCTAGGCTAGGCCTCCGGTTAATAGGTTAGTCCCAAAAATAATATATAAGTGGATAATAAAGCCCAATAATGTCCAAAACAGTAGATAATATAGCATGGAGCAATCAAAAATTATAGATACGTTGGAGACGTATCAGCGCACAAAGTGTTCCTCCGGTACTCGGGAGTTGCATAATCTCATAGTCATAGGAACATGTATAAGTCATGAAGAATGCAATAGCAACAAACTAAACGATCAACGTGCTAACATAACGGATGGGTCAAGTCAATCACATCATTCTCTAATGATGTGATCCCGTTAATCAAATGACAACTCATGTATATGGTTTAGGAAACATAACCATCATTGATTCAACGAGCTAGTCAAGTAGAGGCAAACTAGTGACACTTTGTTTGTCTATGTATTGACACATGTACTAAGTTTCCGGTTAGTACAATTCTAGCATGAATAATGTGACGCCCTCGATTCAACCGTACACTAATCATACACGCAAATGTGTACGATCAAGATCAAGGACTCACGGGAAGATATCACAACACAACTCTAGACACAAATTAAAATAATACAAGCTTTATATTACAAGACAGGGGCCTCGAGGGATCGAATACATAAGCTCGAATATAGAAGAGTCAGCGGAAGCAACAATATCTGAGTACAGACATAAGATAAACAAATTTTCCTTAAGAAGGCTAGCACAAAAGCATCTACGATCGAAAAGGCAAGGCCTCCTGCCTGAGAGCCTCCTAACTACTCCAAGTCTTCAGCGGCCGTCACGTTGTAGTAGGCACCCTCGGGGTAGTAGTAATCATCAGTGGCGTCTTCTGGCTCCTGGGATCCGTCATCTGGTCGCAACAATCGGGTATGGAGAAAAAGAGGTAGCAAAGCAGCCATGAGTACTCATCCAAAGTACTCGCAAAACTTACATCCGATCTAAACTAAGTATGCATCTGTATCAAAGGGAAATGGACTGTATCTGTGGACTAAACTTCAGAATGCCAGAAAATAAGGGGAAAGCCTAGCCTATCGAAGACTAGCATCTTCAAGCATCTTGCAGCATATAGAAGAGTATAGATCAACATAATATAAAGTAGTAGTGTTATCAACCTCGGCCAGAGATCCTTTCTCGACTCCTTGCGAGAAAGAAACCCCAGAGCCATACTATCCATTTCTCATAACCATTTCTCATCACAAGTATCCAGTTCTAGTTGTATCGACCGGGATACAACTCCAAGTGTCCATTACCGTAGGACAGCCTATCGATAGATGTTTTCTTCCTTGCAGGAGTGCACCAACTTACCCACCACGCTCGATTAACTCCGGCCGGACACACTTTCCTGGGTCATGCCCGGCCTCGGCCAAACAATACGCTGCAACCTGACCTAGGCTTAATAGAGAGGCCAGCACGCCGGACTAAAATTATGCCCCCAGGGGTCTTGAACCATCGCCCCGGGAACTCTTGCACGTTGCGTGGGCAGCCGGTGAGCAGACCTAGCTACCTCCTTAAAAAGGCAGGAGCTTACCAGTCCAACCCGGCGCGCTCCGCTCAATTACATGACATCTATTAAGCTTCGACTGATGCATACGACACAGAACGCGCATACAATGCCCATGTGATGGTTAGTGCTATCAGGCCAGAGGCCCCTCGGATCAAATATCCAAACCGTTAGTGCGTTGGCAGTTCGGTCACAAGTAGACACTCATGAAGGATGTGACCCCTTCACCCCGTCTCGAGTACTTGCGGCAAGGGCTAACAATGCCCGACCATGCCTCTTAAGTATCTCGCGGGCACCTTCCAGGTCAACCCGACTCCACATCACTCGCTATTAAGCTCGTATGGGTACCCCTCAGGGCCGACCCGTCTTTAGTAACATGGCTCAGTGTAAAGCCATAGTAACTGTGTGTCTAACACCAAGGGGAAAACCCGAGGAATCATCCCCGGTGAATTCCACTCGATGTTATCATCAAGGTGAACGTAAGAGGATCCACCCTCGATGTTCACACTTGAGGGGTTGCACGACAGAGCCGTAACGGAAGTGGTTAAGGAGGAAATCACCCTCGATGACCTCGATCGTATAGCTACACTACAGAGGTCCCATCAGGAGTGATGTAAGAGGTTCCACACTCGGCACTCGATGGTAACTCTGCAGAGTCGTTCAATTGGGGGGTGATGTGCGGTGTCGGGGCTTGGACGTCGATCACGTTGATCGAGTCATCGAACATGAAGCGGGACAACTGGGACAAGGTGGGGTCACTGATGGATCTCTAACCAACCTATATTAAGCAATTTAGGATAAGCGGGTAAGGTATGAAAGCAGGTAACAACAACAGGCTATGCATCAGAGTAGGATCATACAGAAAGAAGTAGCAGTTCTAATGCAAGCATGAGAGGGAAATAAATGGGCGATATCGGAATGCTCAAGGAGGGTTTGCTTGCCTGGTTGCTCTGGCAAGGAGGGGTCGTCATCGACGTAGTCGATCACAGGGGCAGCATCAGTCTCGGGGTCTACCAGAGAGAAGAGGGGGAAGAAACAATAAATATAAAGCAAACAAAGCATCACAAAGCATTACATGACGATAGGCAGAGCTAGGGTTGTCCTAACATAGTACCACACGTTGCAGACGGAGCGGGAAAACATCCGGAGGGGTTTTTCCGACGTCTGGCTTTTTCCGGACAAATGAATGAGAGGGCACGGTTCCATGTTCAGCATGCTAGGGGCACGTGACAGGTGAATGGTCCGCGCATTCGGATTCGTTGGATTTTTCTGAGCAACTTTCATATATAAAGTTTTTCGATCCAAGCTACGGTTTAATTTCTATGAATTTTTAAAGCATTAAACATTTTATGGAATTAATTAAATTATCAGAAAAGAATTACTACGTCAGCATGACATCACTTTGATGTCAGCAGTCAACAGGACGGCTGACCAAGACCAACTAACTAGTGGGGGACCCGCGTGTCATAGACAATGGGTTAAACAGAGTTCAAACTAATCTAAATTTAGTTAGTAAAACTACTGGGCCCACCTGTCAGTGTCTAATTAGGTTTAACTAATTAATTTTATTTTTTTAAAAATGTTTGACTAACCTAATTAGGGGTGTGGGCCCCATTAGTCAGTGGCTGGTGAATAGTACCCCGCGTTGACCGTGGTCAACGCGGTCAAACAGAGGCACCGGGGCCCACTGTCAGCGGCACTGGGCGGGCCCCATGCTATGCCAGGTCAGGGCCAGCGCCGGAGGAGCTCCGGCGAGCCTCCCACGGCGGCAAGTTCGCCGGAGAGCGTTGGAAATGCGCTATGGGGCTCGGTTTCGAGCGTTCTGGGGCTCTATCGAACGAGCGTCGAACGCCGCATCCAAACGAGGTAGCACGGGGCTTCGGAAACGACCGGAGATGGCCGGACGATGAGGTACCGCGGTGGCCGGAATTTCGAAAACATGCAGGTGTGCGGCTACGGCTCGATTCTGTGAGGCTAAGCAGCCAGGCGGCAACAGCAGACCTCCTACGGGTACCAGACGGAGCAGGAGGAGCTCGGGAGCTCGTGCGTGGCAGCAATGGCGGACGGCGGAGCACGGCTGCGGCGGCGTTCGCGCACGGGCCCGAGGGCGAGCAGGAAGAGGAGGGCAGAGAGGCAGAGCTCACCGTGGGGCTAAGAAAAGCCCTTGACGGCTTAGGAGCAGTAGGGGTGCTCGAGGTCGCCGGCGAGCGTCGGAGACAGAGGCGAAAGGGGACGATGGCGATCGGCAGCTGCAGGGGCCCTCGGCTCCAACGGAGGACCCCAGGCGACGTGGATGAGGACGGCGGAGTGGACGGACAGGGCCAGTGGCCTCAGGGTCGCCGGTGGCCGCGGTGGAGCGCGGTGCTCGGAGGCAACGAACCTCGGTGGTGATGGATCTGAAGGGAGAGAGGAGAGGAGGAGCGGACGAGGGAAGTCAGCGGGCGGTGGGGTGGCCGAGCAAGTGGAAGGGGAGCCCAAGGCGTCGAGGGGATCCTTATCCCCCTCGTCGACGGCGAGGTGGTTCAGCGGTGACGCGCGGGCATGCGCTCTCGGTCGGTTGAACATGGGGAGGGGAGAGCGACCGGGGAGGTAGGTGATACGTCTCCAACGTATCTATAATTTTTGATTGCTCCATGCTATATTATCTACTGTTTTAGGAAATATTGGGCTTTATTTTCCACTTTTATAATATTTTTGGGACTAACCTATTAATCGGAGGCCCAGCCCAGATTTGTTGTTTTATGCCTATTTCAGTGTTTCGAGAAAAAGGAATATCAAACGGAGTCGAAACGGAACGAAATCAACTGGAGAAGTTATTTTAGGAAGGAAAGCAACCCAGGGAACTTGGATTGCACGTCAGGGGAGACACGGGCTGCCCACGAGGGTGGGGGGCGCGCCCACCCCCCTAGGGCGCGCCCCCTGCCTCGTGGGGCCCCGTGGCTCCTCCGATGTACTTCCTGCACCCATATATATCGTTGTACCCTAAAACTTCCAGAACAGAAAATAAATCGGGAGTTCCGCTGCCAGAAGCCTCCGTAGCCACCGAAAACCAATCTAGACCCGTTCCGGCACCCTGCCGGAGGGGGCAATCCCTCTCCGGTGGCCATCTTCATCATCCCGGTGCACTCCATGACGAGGAGGGAGTGGTTCTCCCTCGGGGCTGAGGGTATGTACCATTAGCTATGTGTTTGATCTCTCTCTCTCTCTCGTCTTCTTGAGGTCATACGATCTTGATGTATCACGAGCTTTGCTATTATATTTGGATCCTATGATGTTTCTTCCCCCCTCTACTCTCTTGTAATGGATTGAGTTTCCCCTTTGAAGTTACCTTATCGGATTGAGTCTTTAAAGATTTGAGAACACTTGATGTATGTCTTGTCATGCGTATCTGTGGTGACAATGGGATACCACGTGATTCACTTGATGTATGTTTTGGTGATCAACTTGCGGGTTCCGCCCATGAACCTATGCATAGGGGTTGGCACATGTTTTCATCGTGATTCTCCGGTAGAACTTTGGGGCACTCTTTGAGGTCCTTTGTGTTGGTTGAATAGATGAATCTGAGATTGTGTGATGTATATCGTATAATCATACCCACGGATACTTGAGGTGACATTGGAGTATCTAGGTGACATTAGGGTTTTGGTTCATTTGTATCTTAAGGTGTTGTTCTAGTACGAACTCTAGGGCTGTTTGTGACACTTATAGGAATAGCCCAACGGATTGATTGGAAAGAATAACTTTGAGGTGGTTTCGTACCCTACCATGTTGAGGGATAGTTATGTGATCCAATTATTTTATTATTGTTGAGGGAACTTACACTAGCGAAAGTATGAACCATAGGCCTTGTTTCAACGCATTGCAATACCGTTTATGCTCAATTTATCATTAGTTACCTTGCTGTTTTTATGTTTTGATGAGCAAATTTATTATGATGATAGCATGCCTCCTATTTATGATGATTATATTGTTGAAAGTGGGTTTGGAAGAGTGTCAACTTTAGGAAGTGATGATCCCAAGGTAATATTCATGTATAGCCAAGAGCCTAAGCTTAGGGATGCCCCAGAAGGCATCCCCTCTTTCGTCTTCGTTAATCGGTAACTTTACTTGGAGCTATATTTTTATTCGCCACATGATATGTGTTTTGCTTGGAGCGTCATTTTATTACATTTTGTTATGCTTTCTGTTTGAATAAAATACCAAGATCTGAAATTCTTAAATGTTAGAGAGTCTTCATATAGTTGCATAATTATTCAACTACTCATTGATCTTCACTTATATCTTTCGGAGTAGTTTGTCATTTGCTCTAAGTGCTTCACTTATATCTTCTAGAGCATGGTGGTAGTTTTATTTTGAATAAATAGATGAACTTTCATGCTTCACTGATATTATTTGAGAGTCTTAAATAGCATGGTAATTTTCTTAAAATCCTAATATGCTAGGTATACAAGATTAATAATAAAACTTTCTTATGAGTGTATTGAATACTAAGAGAAGTTTGATACTTGATAATTGTTCTGAGATATGAGGATGGTAATATTAGAGTCATGCTAGTTGAGTAGTTGTGAATTTGAGAAATACTTGTGTTGCAGTTTGTGATTCCCGTAGCATGCATGTATGGTGAACCGTTATGTGATGAAGTCGGAGCATGATTTATTTATTGATTGTCTTATGAGTGGAGGTCGGGGACGAGCGATGGTCTTTTCCTACCAATCTATCCCCCTAGGAACATGCGCGTAGTACTTTGTTTCAATAACTAATAGATTTTTGCAATAAGTATGTGAGTTCTTTATGACTAATGTTGAGTCCATGGATTATACGCACTCTCACCCTTCCACTCTTGCTAGCCTCTCTAGTACCGCGCACCTTTCTCCGGTACCATAAACCCACCATTTAGCTTCCTCAAAACAGCCACCATACCTACCTATTATGGCATTTCCATAGCCATTCCGAGATATATTGCCATGCAACTTTCCACCGTTCCGTTTATTATGACACGCTTCATCATTGTCATATTGCTTAGCATGATCATGTAGTTGACATTGTATTTGTGGCAAAGCCACCGTTCATAATTCTTTCATACATGTCACTCATGCATCATTGCACATCCTGGTACACCGCCGGAGGCATTCATATAGAGTCATATCTTGTTCTAAGTATCGAGTTGTATTATTGAGTTGTAAATAAATAGAAGTGTGATGATCATCATTCAATAGAGCATTGTCCCAAAAAAAGAGAAAGGCCATAAAAAAGAAAGGCCAAATAAAAAAAGGCCAAATAAAAAAAATAAAAGGGATAATGCTACTATCCTTTTTCCACACTTGTGCTTCAAAGCAGCACCATGATCTTTATGATAGAGAGTCTCTTGTTCTGTCACTTTCATGTACTAGTGGGAATTTTTCATTATAGAACTTGGCTTGTATATTCCAATGATGGGCTTCCTCAAAATGCCCTAGGTCTTTGTGCGCAAGCGAGTTGGATGCACACCCACTAGTTTCTTTTGTTGAGCTTTCATACACTTATAGCTCTAGTGCATCTGTTGCATGGCAATCCCTACTCACTCACATTGATATCTATTAATGGGCATCTCCATAGCCCATTGATACGCCTAGTTGATGTGAGACTATCTTCTCCCTTTTTGTCTTCTCCACAACCACCATTCTATTCCACCTATAGTGCTATATCCATGGCTCATGCTTATGTATTGCGTGAAGATTGAAAAAGTTTGAGAACATCAAAAGTATGAAACAATTGCTTGGCTTGTCATCGGAGTTGTGCATGATTTAAATATTTTGTGTGGTGAAGATGGAGCATAGCCAGACTATATGATTTTGTAGGGATAACTTTCTTTGGCCATGTTATTTTGAGAAGACATGATTTCTTAGTCAGTATGCT